>NW_026657015.1:0-1694 GCF_009828535.3 Hylobates moloch | reverse complement strand
GGACTATGTGAAAAGACCAAACCTACGTCTGATTGGTGTACCTGAAAATGATGGGGAGAATGGAACCAAGTTGGAAAACACTCTGCAAGATATTATCCAGGAGAACTTCCCCAATCTAGCAAGGCAGGCCAGCAGTCAGATTCAGGAAATACAGAGAACGCCACAAAGATACTCCTCAAGAAGGGCAACTCCAAGACACATAATTGTCAGATTCACCAAAGTTGAAATGAAGGAAAAAATGTTAAGGGCAGCCAGAGAGAAAGGTCGGGTTACCCACAAAGGGAAGCCCATCAGACTAACAGCTGATCTCTCAGCAGAAACTCTACAAGCCAGAAGAGAGTGGGGGCCGATATTCAACATTCTTAAAGAAAAGAATTTTCAACCCGGAATTTGCTATCCCGCCAAACTAAGCTTCATAAGAGAAGGAGAAATAAAATACTTTACAGACAAGCAAATGCTGAGTGATTTTGTCACCACCAGGCCTGCCCTAAAAGAGCTCCTGAAGGAAGCACTAAACATGGAAAGGAACAACCGGTACCAGCCACTGCAAAAACATGCGAAATTGTAAAGACCATCGAGGCTAGGAAGAAACAATAGCAACTAACGAGCAAAATAACCAACTAACATCATAATGACAGGATCAGATTCACACATAACAATATTAACGTTAAATGTAAATGGGCTAAATGCTCCAATCAAAAGACACAGACTGGCAAACTGGATAAGGAGTCAGGACCCATCAGTGTGCTGTATTCAGGAAACCCATCTCACGTGCAGAGACACACATAGACTCAAAATAAAGGGATGGAGGAAGATCTATCAAGAAACTGGAAAACAAAAAAAGGCAGGGGTTGCAATCCTAGTCTCTGATAAAATAGACTTTAAACCAACAAAGATCAAAAGAGACAAAGAAGGCCATTACATAATGGTAAAGGGATCAATTCAACAAGAAGAGCTACCTATCCTAAATATATATGCACCCAACACAGGAGCACCCAGATTCATAAAGCAAGTCCTCAGTGACCTACAAAGGGACTTAAACTCCCACACAATAATAATGGGAGATTTTAACACCCCACTGTCAACATTAGACAGATCAACGAGACAGAAAGTTAACAAGGATATCCAGGAATTGAACTCAGCTCTACATAAAGTGGACCTAATAGACATCTACAGAACTCTCCACCCCAAGTCAACAGAATATACATTTTTTTCAGCACCACACCACACCTATTCCAAAATTGACCACATAGTTGGAAGTAAAGCTCTCCTCAGCAAATGTAAAAGAACAGAAATTATAACAAACTGTCTCTCAGACCACAGTGCAATCAAACTAGAACTCAGGATTAAGAAATTCACTCAAAACCGCTCAACTACATGGAAACTGAACAACCTGCTCCTGAATGACTACTGGGTACATAATGAAATGAAGGCAGAAATAAAGATGTTCTTTGAAACCAACGAGAACAAAGATACAACATACCAGAATCTCTGGGACACATTCAAAGCAGTGTGTAGAGGGAAATTTATAGCACTAAATGCCCACAAGAGAAAGCAGGAAAGATCCAAAATTGACACCCTAACATCACAATTAAAAGAACTAGAAAAGCAAGAGCAAACACATTCAAAAGCTAGCAGAAGGCTAGAAATAACTAAAATCAGAGCAGAACTGAAGGAAATAGAGACACAAAAAA
>NW_026657014.1:0-5254 GCF_009828535.3 Hylobates moloch | reverse complement strand
TTGATTTCCTAATGTTCATTGTTTTTCACAAGAGAACCGACAAGATGGGCTAGCACACTCTGAAGGCTTGGCCAGCAAGTGTTAGGTGACCTCAGTTTGTGCCATTATTGCACCAAGGTTAGGATCACAGGAGACAGAATCTGACACACTTGGCTTCCAGAGTGGTTTTGCCACTTTCCATCAGTGTGACTTTGCACAGGTAACCCCATCATTGAGAGCTTCTGCCCCAACTACATAAGAAGGGGTGAAAATAACAACTTCTCAGGGTGGTTGTGACAATTAAATGACAACTAATAGCAAATGCTTGTCACATAGTGAGACTTCAACTATGTTTTACTCTTAGTGTTACCATTAAAATAGATTAAGTGTAATCTTTTTTTCAGGTGAAGTTTTAGGATTATTAGGACACAATGGAGCTGGTAAAAGCACATCCATTAAGGTGATAACTGGAGACACAAAACCAACTGCTGGACAGGTAGGTGAACTATGTGGAAAATATGTTATCTAATGGTGAAATAGATTTATAAGATCTGATGACCTTAAAAACAACAAATGTCACTTAATCCTTAGATAACTGAAGTGATTAATGAACTACACAAGAGAATAAATTCACGAATTATCACATAAATGCACACAAAAGTTAAGCACTGAAAGGGTGTCACAGAGTCCTTAGGGTGTCGCTTTTCCAGTCAAAACCTCTGGAGCTGGTGGTGCCTTTGCCCAAGTTTGGCTCAGACCTGCTGGGCTCATTCTGTCCACTCAGCTCAGCAGGCTGCACTCTGTTCATGCCACCAGCCTGGATCCCAAGCCTGCTAAGAGTGATCCAGGCACAGAGTGGTGATGGGTGTGTGAGCAAGCATGGGGTCTGGCTGCTGCACACAGCCAGGCATGCTGGTTGTGGTGGGGCAGGCAGCTCCAGGCACTGGCACAGGCACCAGCTCCACGTAAGGCTGTGGCAGGACCAGGCATACTGCAAGCAGCTTCCACTGCAGACACCAAAAAATGTGGTGGCACCCAGAAGCTTGGAGGTGCCAGAAACCACAGAGCCCTAAAAAGGGTGTCACAGCCCCGGCTCGGGGAGCCCCTAAGTCTGGGATCCCCGAAGGGCTGCAGCTCTTCTCTGCTTCTCATTGCCCACAACATGGCAAGCAGGGGGCATGTTTCAGCCCTGTTTGTGTTACAGCTCTTTTAGTCCCACCATTTGGCAGGTCCTGAGCTCTTGTCCCATGTCCAGGAAGAATGAGGGTGTGAACAACTGGAGGTGAGGAACTTCACTGAGTGACAGAATAGCTCTCGGGACACCCAAAGTGGTTCTTCTATTTGCAGGCAGGTCATCTCCATGAGTGTCCAGCCCTTAATGGAGAGGAGACCCAAAGTGGGTAGCTTCTTTCTGCAGCTGATAGTCCCTATGTCTGTGTGAATCTGGCTGAGTCCAGGATTTTATGGGCTCAGAAAGGAGGAAGTGTGTGCCAATTCGTCCATGGGTGGCCATGGGCAGGCCTGGAAAAAGCATCATAAGTTCTCACTCTGGGTCACAGACTCTGCCTAGAACCAGCAGCCTGGCACCCAGGCTTCAGGCCATCCCTGGCTTGAAGGTGGGGTTTCAGAGAACCACCCCTTTCTATCCAGGAACCTGTCTGTCTGCTGCTATCAACATGCCATCTATGGCACCCAGGTGGTTTGTGCTGAGGTGCACCTGCAAGTCCATGCCGAGCTGCCCTCAGCACCCCCCCGGACTCCCTCCCGCACTTGTCAGGGCCCAAAATCCAGAGGGAGCTGAGGTGGCAGGAGGCTGGCATGGCAGTTCCACCCTGGGCACGTACACACCCAGCAGGGTTGCAACAGCACCTGGGCTTGGCCACAACTTTGCTCCAAAATTGGAGCATGCAACAGCCCCTGAGATTCAGTAAAGGATGCTCCAGTTCAGAAAAGGGCAGGGCTCTTACCTCTTTCTGGCCCCCACCAGTCCCCCAGAGTACACAGCCCCAGTCACACCTCCCCTGCTACAGTCAACATCTTTGCTGTGGTGGCTCCAGATAGGCTGCCACTGCCATCAAGGAGTAATTATTATAGGCATTAAGATGTCTCCCTTGCTGCAGCTGGCATCTTCACTGTAATGGCTGCAGACGGGCTGCAGCCACCATCAAGGGGTAATTATTAAAGGCATTAAGAGAGAATGTCCAGCATCAGAGCTGAAATTAATGCCAGAATTCACACACATCCTATTTATACTGCCATCAGTCACATGGATTTGCACTTTTAGTGAGCATCATCTTTCCAGTATGTAATATTTAATTTTTAATAAAACTGTTTTAAAAAAAACTGTATTAGACAGTTGTCCTTCACAAAGTGCTTAGTTATTGGAACATACATTTTTGTGCAAATGCAACTATTTCTTGGGAGTGTTTTCAAGAAATAGATCAAAAATGAGATACAAAGAGGTGAAACTTACTTTAATTGTACTTGTAATTTAGTTGTATAAGGTGGCTAGGCAAACAGAAAAAGAGCTCAGGTTTATCTAAGAGAGACATCATGGGGTAGAGATAAAACATTTTCTCCTAAATTCTATGGCAGAAGATAGAAAACCTTAAGAACTCTTTTACAAAGAATGTCCAAGGGAAGTACAGAACAGACTATAAGGCAGATGCCTGTGAAACTGTACTATGGGAAAGGGGCTAGTAGTCAAGCCAAGAAAGGAAAAGACAGCTCAGAATGCTATTGACAAATACTCCACTAATGAAAGAAGAGAAAACCGACATTCACAATCCCTCTGTAGCCACGGTGAGAGCAGATGTTCATGAAGGTTCCTCTCTGCTGGTGGCTCGGCCAACTCTGAGTTAGTCCTTAACTTTAATCATGGACACCCTCCAACTCAGTCACCACCTGGGCCCAAAGTCAGTATTTTGTTCCTCATTAGGCATGGGAGGAAAGGAGATAACTGCTCATTAATACATTGGAATGAAATCTTTTAAAAGGTAAGTCTGATCTGAAGTAGAAAGCCAGCCATTTGGGTGTCACAAAATGAGCTTAATTAGATCAGCCAGTGTGAGTTTTTTTAATCCATGCATTCTCCTGATTAAATACTTTCAGTGACTGCTTGCTGCTCTATGGCTGGAAGGACACATCCCTCCTTGTCTTGCAGGCAGCTGAGGAACTGGCTTCCCTGTCCCTCTTGCCACATATTTGTCCTCCCCGTCAAGCTTCCACATCAAGCTTCATCCCCACACAGGGCTTTGGTCTCGCTCTTGCTCTGTCCCAGATTCCTTGCCCCTTGCCTTTTTTCCATGACTAGCATCTTCTCCTCTTTGTTGAAATGGCCCCTCAGCAGACAGGCGCTTTCTAATTACCCTACCTACTGCCATTTCTCCAGTTATTTTCTACCCCAGCCTCCTGAATTTCCATAACAGCACCACTTTTGATCTGTCTTTACTCTGCATATTCATTTCTCTACTTGTTTATTGCCTGATTCATTCAGTAGAATGAAAACTCCAGATAATGAAGCACTAGTTATTCCACCCTCTGCTGTACCCACAGGCAACACAGCACTTGTTACATAGGAGGTACTCAAAAGATGTTGATCCATGAGTGAAGTTAAATAGTAATTCAATCAATATGCTTCATTTTGACAGTGATTTTTTAAAAATGGATATAAACTGTTGGCCAGGATGGATAGGCCATTTATGGGATATTGGATTTTTCAGCTGAGATTGGATTGTTGGCTGTGGACACACTTATTTTCCTGTATTTACTCTCTGACAACCTTTCTCCAATGCAAAACGATTACAGATTATTAAACCCAATGAGGTCCTAGAGTTTCTCTGGTTTTTCTAGGTTTGTGAAGAGAATGATGTCAGGGAAATACTCAAAGAAGCAGTGCAGAATGTAGGTTCTGAGAGGGAACTTTCATCTGCAGGTGCTACTGAAAGGGAGCGGTGGAGGAGGGGATGCCCTGGAGTTCCTGGGGTACTGCCCTCAGGAGAATGCACTGTGGCCCAACCTGACAGTGAGACAGCACCTGGAGGTGTACGCCGCCATTAAAGGGCTGAGGAAAGGGGATGCCGAGGTTGCCATCACACAGTACACAGAGGAGCCACATCTGTTATATACCCAAGGGAGGGGTGGAGGAGAAGGTTGGGAGTGACGACCCTCATAGGAAATTCAGGATGGGAGACTCTAAATGCCGACCCAGGTCACGCTGGGTAGATTAACAACTAGAAACTCCTTTCCTGGATATCAAAGTATTAAGTTTCTTTCTCATATTAAATAAGAAAATTTTAAAAGGCTGGGCGCAGTGGCTCATGCCTCTAATCCCAGCACTTTGGGAGGCCGAGGCAGGTGGATTGCTTGAGCTCATGAGTTTCAGACCAGCGTAGGCAACTTGGTGAAACCCCATCTCTAAATTAAAAAAAAAATACAAAAATACAAAAATTAGCCGGGTATGGTGGTGTGCACCTGTGGTCCCAGCTACTTGGGAGACTGAAGTGGGAGGATGGCTTGAGCCAGGAGGCAGAGGCTGCAGTGAGCCAAGATTACACCACTGCACTCCAGCCTTGGGGACAGAGTCAGACCTTGTCTCAAAAAAAAAAAAAGTAATAAAATTTAAAATCTAAAAGGTAATTATTCATTGCTAAAATGTATAGAAAATACTAAAATTTGGACTGTCATAGAACAACTATTTGGATATCATGTCATGTCCTTCTATCTCTTCAGAAGGCAACATTATCTTTTGTGGGGGAGCAAGTCAGCCAGTAATATCACCCCTCCTTTCCCCACCCCCCCACCACATGTATTTCCAGAACTGCATTTTTGAGTTCTGCTTCTTCCACACTTGCTTGGGTTATCCTCTTATCTACTTCCTCTTGTCAAGAAGACTGTATGGCTCTCCTGTTTCCTTCAGGTTAGTGGATGCGCTCAAGCTGCAGGACCAGCTGAAGTCTCCCATGAAGACCTTGTCAGAGGGAATAAAGTGAAAGGTACGGGCAGGGCTTGGTGTTGCTCTGCAAGTGCCATAGATGGGAACCAGACGGGCTGTTCCTCCCGTTGCAGCTGTGCTTTGTCCTGAGCATCCTGGGGAACCCATCAGTGGTGCTTCTGGATGAGCCTTCGACCGGGATGGACCCCGAGGGGCAGCAGCAAATGTGGTGAGGAACATTACCATGGTCAGGGACAGCGTGGATGCCTCGCATGGAGTTTGTGAACCATTTTTCTTTTGTAAAAATTGTCCCTTAAACTCTTTTGTGGAGAACAAAAAAAA
>NW_026657013.1:0-5254 GCF_009828535.3 Hylobates moloch | reverse complement strand
TATATATCTCAAACCAAAAGAAAAAAAAACACTAAACACTTTAAGGGAAGATTATGACAAAGCCAATTCTTTCCAATAATAAAGGTCAGGGATTTGATAATATGGACACCCAAAAGCAGTAAGCCCACTGTCTTTCAGTTGCAGGAGAGGGTATGGTATTTAAATGAAATCCAAGGCCAGGTGCAGTGCCTCACACCTGCAATCCCAGCACTTTGGGAGTCCAAGGCAGGATTGCCTGAGCCCAGGAGGGTGAGACCAGCCTGGGCAACATGATGAGACCATATCTCTAAAAAAAAAAAAAAAAAAGGAAATCCAGCCTGGATATGGAGGTTTTTTCTATGGACACATTACTTAATATTTAAAGGGTAAATATTAGTAGTAATAATAACAGTAGCTGACACATAGTGCTTTCTGTATGCAAAGCACTGTTCTAAATGTTTTATGTATATTTATATATATTTGATTCTCATAACAACTCTATGAGGTAAATACTATTATTATCTCCATTTGGAGATACTCCTCCATGAGGAAGCTAGGGCACTGAGAGCTCCAGTGATTTGCCTGAGGTCTCCCCATCATTAAGTGGTGGAGCCAGGTTTCAAACTCACGCAGTTTGCCCTTCAGTCCATGGTGTTAATCACTGTGCCATGTTGCTGCTCATTCACTCCAAGAAGATTAATGACTAGAGTCCCTATCAGCAGGACCAAAATAAAATGACTCTCCCAAGGAGCTCAGAAATGTGTTTTTGTGACTGACTGATATGGTTTGGCTCTGTGTCCCCACCCAAATCTCATCTTGAGTTGTACTTCCATAATTCCCATATGTTGTGGGAGGGACCTGGTGGGAGATAATTTGAATCATGGGGGTGGTTTCCCCATACTGTTTTCGTGGTAGTGAATAAGTCTCATGAGATCTGATGGTTTTATCATTGGTTTCCGCTTTTGCATCTTCCTCATTTTCTCTTGCCGCCACCATGTAAGAAGTGCCTTTTGCCTCCTGCCATAATTCTGAGACCTCTCAAACCATGTGGAACTGTAAGTCCAATTAAACCTCTTTTTCTTCCCAGTCTTGGGTATGTCTTCAGCAGCAGCGTGAAAACAGACTAATACAGTAAATTGGTACCTGGGGTGCTGCTGAAAAGATACCCAAAATGTGGAAGCAGTTTTGGAGCTGGGTAACAGGCAAAGGTCGGAACAGTCTGGGGGGCTCAGAAGAAGACAGGAAAATGTGGGAAAGTTTGGAACTTCCTAGAGACTTGTTGAGTGGCTTTGACCAAAAGCCTGACAGCATTATGGACAATAAGGTCCAGGCTGAGGTGGTCTCAGATGGAGATGAGGAACTTGTCGGGAACTGGAGCAGAGGTGACTCTTGTTATGTTTTAGCAAAGACACTGGTGGCATTTTGCCACTGCCCTAGAGATTTGTGGAACTTTGAACTTGAGAGAGATGATTTAGGGTATCTGGTGGAAGAAATTTCTAAGCAGCAAAACATTCAAGATGTGACTTGGCTCCTGTTAAAGGGATTCAGTTTTATGAGGGAAGCAGAGCATAAAAGTTCAGAAAATTTGCAGCCTGACAATGTGATAGAAAAGAAAAACCCATTTTCCGAGGAGAAATCAATCAGGCTGCAGAAATTTGCATAAGTAACAAGAAGCTGAATGTTAATCCCCAAGACAATGGGGAAAATGTCTCCAGGGGCTGTCAGAAGTCTTCACAGCAGCCCCTCCCATCACAGGCCTGGAGGCATAGGAGAAAATGGTTTTGTGGACCAGGCCCAGGGTCCCCATGCTGTGTCCAGCCTAGGGACTTGGTGCGCTGCATCCCAGCCGCTCCAGCCATGGCTGAAAGGGGCCAGTGTAGATAGAGCTCAACCTGTGGCTTCAGAGGGTGCAAGCCCCAAGCCTTGGCAGTTTCCACATGGTGTTGAGTCTTTAGGTACACAGAAGTCAAGAATTGAGGTTTGGGAACTTCCACCTAGATTTCAAAAGATGTATGGAAACGCTTGGATGCCCAGCCAGAAGTTCGCTGCAGGGGCAGGGATCTCATGGAGAACCTCCGCTACGGCACTGCAAAAGGGAAATGTGGGGTCGAAGCTGCCATATAGAGTCCCTACTCGGGCACCTTCTAGTGGAGCTGTGAGAAGAGGGACAATGACCTCCAGACTCCAGAATGGTAGATCCACCTACAGCTTGCACCGTACGCCTGGAAAAGCCGCAGACACTCACCACCAGCCGGTGAAAGTAGCCATGAGGGAGGCTGTGCCCTACAAAGCCACAGGGGTGGAGTTGCCCAAGACCATTGGAACCCACCTCTTGTATCAGCATGACCTGGATGTGAGACCTGGAGTCAAAGGAGATCATTTTGGAGGTTTAAAATTTGATTGCCTTGCTGGATTTCAGACTTGCATGGGCCCTGTAACCCCTTTGTTTTGGCCAATTTCTCCCATTTGGAACAGCTGTGTTTACCCAGTAATACCTGTACCCCCATTATATCTAGGAAGTAACTAGCTTGCTTTTGATTTTACAGGCTCATAGGAGGAAGGGACTTGCCTTGTTTCTGATGAGACTTTGAACTGTGGACTTTTGGGTTAATGCTGAAATGAGTTAAGACTTAGGGGGACTGTTGGGAAGGCATGATTGGTTTTGAAATGTGAGGACATAAGATTTGGAGGGGCCAGGGGCAGAATGATATGGTTTGGCTCTGTGTCCCCACTCAAATCTCATCTTGAATTGTACTCCCATAAATCCCACATTTTGTGGGAGGGACATGTTGGGAGATAATTTGAATCATGGGGGCAGTTCCCCCCTACTATTCTCATGGTCGTGAATAAGTCTCATGAGATCTGATGGTTTTATCAGGGGTTTCTGCTTTTGCATTTTCCTCATTTTCTCCTGCCACTGCCATGTAAGATGTGCCTTTCACCTCCCACCATGATTCTGAGGCCTTCCCAGCCATGTGGAACTGTAAGTCCAACTAAACCTCTTTTTCTCTCCAGTCTCAGGTATGTCTTTATCAGCAGCATGAAAACGGACTAATCCACTGGGGAAGGTCAGGGATTTGATAACATGGACCCTCAAAAGCAATAAGCTCATCTATCTTGTAATTTCAGAAGAAATCAAATTGCCACACAAAAGGAGGCAATTCCATCAGAATATCAGAAAGAAAAATGTGAGGTCTGAGAAAAAGAGAATTGATTTCTATTGAAATGACAGCCATTCTGAGGCAAAGTACAGATTTGCTTAACTATCATGGTATACAGGGAGGAAAGAGCAGTATGCTGGTTATTACTGTATTGCCTCTCCAGACCCACCCATCTTTGTTTGCTTTTGTTACAAAGCTGGATTCTGTAAACATTTCTCCTTTGCCAGTTGGTACAAGATTTAGACTTTGTCAACAGAGGATGCTGGAGGGACAATGCATGGCCATAGGAAGAGAAACTAACTTCTCTTCCTGGTACCGGTGTGCTGTTCTATTTTTATTTATTTTAATTATTTACTGATGTGGCTGGTAGCAGATCAACTTGTGGGAGGCCTGGTGGCACTTACCCTAGTGGGCTGCTTCCTGTGAACCAGTTCAGGCCCAGCCACACGATCCAGCAAGTTCCTCCCCCATCCAACAGGCCACTTCCTGTGGACCAACTCCAGATTGCCCTCCTCCCCCAGTGAATTAATTCACCACCCTTTAGGCCACTCCCACAGCCTAGCTCCAGCCTGCAGCCTGGCAGGTTTCTTCACCAACAGGGTATGTGGTAGCACAGGTTCCTGTGATAGCCACAGTGTCTCTAGTGAAGGCCACATCTCAGCTTTGGCAGGGAAAGGTCTTCTTAGTTCTTTGTTCCTCCCTCTTAGACTGCCCAGTATAATGAAGTGGTGATATTTGTATTTTAGGAATTATAGAATGATCTACTTATCATTTCAGATTCTGAAGACAGGAATAAGATGAAGGAATGGAAATCAAAGATGGAAATTTCTGAAGAAAAGAAGTCAACAAGGGCTGCTTCCAAAAAACTCCAAAGACAGATCACCCAGGAATGTGAGTTAGTTGAAACCAGTAATTCTGAGGACAGATTATTGAAGCACTGGGTACGCACTTTAAAGGATGCAGTGAGACATCTCCCTTCCCAAGAGAGCGGTATCAGGGAAATGCATATTATCCCCAAGAAAGCCATTGTGAGAGAGATTGGCCATGAATGTAATGAAGGAGAAAAAATACTTTCTGCAGGAGAAAGCTCCCATAGATATGAGGTTAGTGGCCAAAACTTCAAACAGAAGTCAGGATTAACTGAACATCAGAAAATTCATAATATAAATAAGACCTATGAATGTAAGGAATGTGGAAAAACCTTCAACAGGAGTTCAAACCTGATCATACATCAGAGAATGCATACAGGAAATAAACCATATGTGTATAATGAATGTGGGAAAGACTCTAATCAAAGTTCAAATCTTATTATACATCAGAGAATTCATACAGGAAAGAAACCTTATATGTGTCATGAATGTGGAAAAGACTTCAATCAGAGCTCCAATCTGGTGAGACATAAGCAAATTCACAGTGGTGGGAATCCCTATGAGTGCAAAGAGTGTGGGAAGGCTTTTAAGGGAAGCTCAAACCTTGTCCTGCACCGGAGAATCCACAGTAAGGGGAAGCCATATTTATGCAATAAATGTGGGAAGGCTTTCAGTCAAAGAACAGATCTTATTATACATCACAGAATTCACACTGGAGAGAAACCCTATGAATGTTATGACTGTGGACAGATGTTCAGTCAAAGTTCACACCTTGTCACACATCAGAGAATTCACACTGGAGAGAAACCCCTCAAATGTAATGAATGTGAAAAAGCCTTCAGGCAGCATTCTCACCTTACTGAACACCAGAGACTCCACAGTGGAGAGAAACCCTATGAATGTCACAAATGTGGGAAGACCTTCAGTGGGTGCACAGCTTTTCTTAAACATCAGAGATTGCATGCTGGAGAGAAACTTGAAGAATGTGAGAAAACCTTCAGCCAGGATGAGGAGCTTAGGGAAGAGCAGAGAACTCACGAGGAAGAGAAGGTTTATTGGTGTAATCAGTGTGGTAGGAATTTCCAGGGCAGCTCAGACCTCATCAGACATCAGGTAACTCATACAGGAGAGAAACCGTATGAATGTAAAGAATGTGGGAAAACTTTTAATCAGAGCTCAGACCTTCTGAGACATCATAGAATTCACAGTGGAGAAAAACCTTGTGTATGTAGCAAATGTGGGAAA
>NW_026657012.1:0-5255 GCF_009828535.3 Hylobates moloch | reverse complement strand
AGAACTGCTCAATTAAAAGTAAGCTTCAACTCTGTTAGTTGAATGCACAGAACAGAAAGATGTTTCACAAAATGCTTCTGTGTAGTTTTTATATGTAGATATTTCTTTTTCCACTATAAGCCCCTTAGAGCTCAGAATGTCCACTTGCAGTTTCTACAGAAAGAGTGTTTCATAATTGCTCTATCAAACGTAAGCTTCAACCCTGTTAGTTGAATGCACAGAACAGAAAGAAGTTTCACGGAATGCTTCTGTGTCGTTTTTATTAGAAGATATTCCTTTTTCCACTATAGGCCCCTTAGCGCTCCGAATGTACCCTTGCAGATTCTACTGAAAGAGTGTTTCAGAACTGCTCAATCAAAAGTAATCTTCAACTCTGTTAGTTGAATGCACGGAATAGAAAGAAGTTTCACAGAATGCTTCTGTGTAGTTTTTATTTGAAGATATTCCTTTTTCCACTATGGGCCCCTTAGCGCTCAGAATATCCCCTTGCAGTTTAAACAGAAAGACTGTTTCATAACTGCTCTATCAAAAGTAAGTTTCAACACTGTTAGTTGAATGAACAGAAAAGAAAGAAGTTTCACAGAATGCTTCTGAGTAGTTTTTAATGAAGATATTCCTTTTCTCACTGTAGGCCCCTTAGCGCTCCGAATGTCCCCTTGCAGTTTCTACAGAAGGAGTGTTTCATAACTGCTCTGTCAAACGTAATCTTCAACTCTGTTTGTTGAATGCACAGAACAGAAAGAAGTTTCACAGAATGTTTCTGTGTAGTTTTTATTTGAGTATATTCCTTTTTCCACTATAAGCCCGTTAGCGCTCAGAATGTCCACTTGCAGTATCTACAAAAGGAGTGTTTCAGAACTGCTCTATCAAAAGTAAGCTTCAACTCTGTTACTTGAATGCACAGAACAGAAAGAAGTTTCACAGAATGCTTCTGTGTAGTTTTAATTTGAAAATTTTCCTTTTTCCACTATAGGCCCCTTAGTGCTCCGAATGTCCCCTTGCAGTTTCTACAGAAAGAGTGTTTCAGAACTGCTCAATCAAAAGTAAGTTTCAACTCTGTTAGCTGAATGCGCAGAACAGATAGAAGTTTAACAGAATGCTTCTGTGTAGTTTTTATTTGAAGAGATTTCTTTTTCCACTAAAAGCCCCTTACCGCTCTGTATGTCCATTTGCAGTTTCTACAGAAAGAGTCTTTCAGAACTGCTCTACCAAAAGTAACCTTCAACTCTGTTACTTTAATGCACAGAAAAGAAAGAAGTTTCACAGAATGCTTCTGTGTAGTTGTTACTTGAAGATATTCCTTTTCCCACTGTAGGCCTTTTAGCGCTCAAAATGTCCCCTTGCAGTGTCTACATAAAGAGTGTTTCATAACTGCTCTACCAAAAGTAAGCTTCAACGCTGTTAGCTGAATGCACAAAAGAGAAAGAAGCTTCACACAATGCTTCGGTGTAGTTTTTATTTGAAGATATTACTTTTTGCACTATAAGCCCGTTAGCGCTCAGAATGTCCCCTTGCAGTTTCTACAAAAAGAGTGTTTCAGAACTGCTCTATCAAAAGTAAGCTTCAACTCCGTTTGTTGAATGCACAGAATAGAAAGAAGTTTCACAGAATGCTTCTGTGTAGTTTTTATTTGAAGATATTCCTCTTTCCACTGTAGGCCCCTTAGCGCTCCGATTGTCCCTTGTAGTATCTACAGAAAGAGTGTTTCAGAACTGCTCAATGAAAAGTAAGCGTCAACGCTGTTAGTTGAACGCGCAGAACAGAAAGAATTTTCAGAAAATTCTTCTCTGTAGTTTTTATTTGAAGATATTCCTTTTCCGACTGTAGGCCCCTTAGAGCTCAGAATGTCCCCTTGTAGTTTCTACAGAAAGTGTGAATCATAACTGCTATATCATAAGTAAGCTTCAACTTTGTTAGTTGAAAGCACACAACAGAAAGAAGTGTCACAGAATGCTTCTGTGTAGTTTTTATTTGAAGATATTCCTTTTTACAATATTGGCCCCTTTGGGCTCCGAATGTCCCCTTGCAGTTTCTACAAAAAGAGTGTTTAATAACTGCTCTATCAAAAGCGAGCTTCAACTCTGTTAGTTGAATGCACAGAACAGAAAGAAGTTTCACAGAATGCTTCTGTGTAGTTTTTATTTGAAGATATTCCTTTTTCCACTATAGGCCCCCTAGTGCTCGGAATGTCCCCTTCCAGTTTCGACAGAAAGAGTGTTTCTGAACTGCTCAATCAAAAGTAAGCTTCACCTCTGTTAGGTGAATGCACAGAACAGAAAGAAGTTTCACAGAATGCTTCTGTGTAGTTTTTATTTGAAGATATTCCTTTTTCCACTGTAGGCCCCTTACCGCTCAGAATGTCCCCTTGCAGTCTCTACAGAAAGAGTGTTTCAGAACTGCTCTATCAAAAGAAAGCTTCATCTCTGTTAGTTGAATGCACAGAACAGAAAGAAGTTTCACAGAATGCTTCTCTGTAGTTTCTACTTGAAGATACTCCTTTTTCCACTATAAGCCCCCTAGCTCTCAGAATGTCCAATTGCAGTTTGTACAGAAAGAGTGTTTCAGAACTGCTCTATCAAAGGTAAGCTTCAACTCTGCTAGTTGAATGCACAGAACTGAAAGAAGCTTCACCGAATGCTTCTGTGTAGTTTTTATTTGAAGATATTCCTTTTTGCACTATAAGCCCCTTAGCGCTCAGAATGTCCACTTGCAGTTTGAACAGAAAGAGTATTTCAGAACTTCTCTATCAAAAGTAAGCTTCAAGTCTGCTAGTTGAATGCACAGAACAGAAAGAAGTTTCACAGAATGCTTCTGTGTAGTTTTTGTTTGAAGATATTCCTTTTTCCACCATAGGCCCCTTAGTGCTCCGAATGTCTCTCTGCAGTTTCTACAGAAACAGTGATTCCGAACTACTCAATCAAATGTAAGCTTCAACTCTGTTTGTTGAATGCACAGAACAGAGAGAAGTTTCACAGAATGCTTCTGTGTAGTTTTTATTGGAAGGTATTCCTTTTTCCACGGTAGGCCCCTCAGTGCTCCGAATGTCCCCTTGCAGTTTCTACAGAAACAGCGTTTCAGAACTGTTCAATCAAAAGTAAGCTTCAAATCTGTTTGTTGAATGCACAGAACAGAAAGATGTTTCACAGAATGCTTCTGTGTAGTTTTTATTTGAAGATATTCCTTTTTCCACTATAGGCCCCTTAGCGCTCTGAATGTCCACTAGCAGTTTCTACAGAAGGAGTGTTTCAGAACTGCTCCATCAAAAGCAAGCTTCAACTCTGTTAGTTGAAAGCACAGAACAGAAAGAAGTTTCACAGAATGCTTCTGAGTAGTTTTTATTTGAAGATTTTACTTTTTCCACTGTAGGCCCCTTAGCGCTGAGAATGTCCCATTGCAGTTTCTACAGAAAGAGTGTTTCATAACTGCTCTATCAAACGTAAGCTTCAACTGTGTGAGTTGAATGCACAGAACAGAAAGAAGTTTCCAGGAATGCTTCTGTGTAGTTTTGATTTGAAGATATTCCTTTTTCCACTATAGGCCCCCTACTGCTCGGAATGTCCCCTTGGAGTTTCTTCAGAAACAGTGTTTCAGAACTGCTCAATCAAAAGTAAGCTTCAACTATGTTTGTTGAATGCACAGAACAGAAAGGAATTTCAGAGAATGCTTCTGTGTAGTTGTTATTTGAAGATATTCCTTTTTCCACTGTACGCCTCTCAGTGCTCCGAATGTCCCCTTGCAATTACTTCAGAAACAGCATTTCAGAACTGCTCAATCAAAAGTAAGCTTCAAATCTGTCTGCTGAATGCACAGAACACAAAGAAGTTTCACACAATGCTTCTGAGTAGTTTTTATTTGAAGACATTACTTTTTCCACTGTAGGCCCCTTAGCGCTCAGAAGGTTCCCATGCAGTTTCTACAGAAGGAGGGTTTCATAACTGCTCTATCAAAAGTAAGCTTCAACACTGTTAGTTGAATGCACAGAACAGAAAGAAGTTCCACAGAATGCTTCTGTGTAGTTTTTATTTGAAGATATTCCTTTTTCCACTATAGGACCCTTAGTGCTCCGAATGTCCCCTTGCAGTTTCTACAAAAACAGTGTTTCAGAACTGCTCAATCAAAAGTAAACGTCAACTGTGTTGAATGCCCAGAACAGAAAGAAGTTTCACAGAGTGCTTCTGTGTAGTTTTTATTTGAAGTTATTCCTTTTCCCCTATAGGCCCCTTAGCGCTCCGAATTTCTTCTTGCAGTTTCTACAGAATGAGTATTTCATAACTGCTCTATCAAAAGTAAGTTTCATCTCTGTTAGTTGAATGCACAGAACAGAAAGAAGTTTCAGAGAATGCTTCTGTGTAGTTTTTATTTGAAGATATTCCTTTTTCCACTATAGGCCCCTTAGGGCTCCGAATGACCCTTTGCAGTTTCTACAGAAACAGTGTTTCAGAACTGCTCAATCAAAAGTAAGTTTCAACTCTGTTTGTTAAATACACAGAACAGAAAGTACTTTCCCAGAATGCTTCTGTGTAGTTTTTATTTGAGGATATTCCTTTTTCCACTGTAGGCCCCTTATCGCTCAGAATGTCCCCTTACAGTTTCTACAGAAAGAGAGTTTCATAACTGCTCTATCAAAAGTAAGCTTCAAATCCATTAGTTGAATGCGTGGAATAAAGAAAAGTTTCATAGAATGCTTCTGTGTAGTTTTTATTTGAAGATATTACTTTTCCCTCTGTAGGCCCCTTAGCGCTCAGAATGTCCCCTTGTAGTTTCTACAGAAAGAATGTTTCATAACTGCTCTATCAAAAGTAAGATTCAACTCTGTTAGTTGAATGCACAGAACAGAAAGAAGTTTGACAGAATGCTTCGGTGTAGTTTTTTTTTGAGGACATTCCTTTTTCCACTGTAGGCCCCTTAGCGCTCCTTATGTCAACTTGCAGTTTCTACAGAAAGAGTTTTTCATAACTGCTCTCTCAATTGTAAGTTTCAATTCTGTTAGTTGAATGCACAGAACAAAAAGGAGTTTCACCGAATTCTTCTGTGTGGTTTTTATTTGAAGATATTTCTTTTTCCACTACAGGCCCCTTAGTGCTCCGAATTTTACCTTCCTGTTTCTACAGAAAGTGTATTTCAAAACTGCGAAATCAAAAGTAAGCTTCAACTCTGTTTCTTGAATGCACAGAACAGATACAAGTTTCACAGAATACTTCTGTGTAGTTTTTATTTGAAGATATTCCTTTTTCCACCGTAGTCCCATTTGTGCT
>NW_026657011.1:0-5255 GCF_009828535.3 Hylobates moloch | reverse complement strand
TTGATTTCCTAATGTTCATTGTTTTTCACAAGAGAACCGACAAGATGGGCTAGCACACTCTGAAGGCTTGGCCAGCAAGTGTTAGGTGACCTCAGTTTGTGCCATTATTGCACCAAGGTTAGGATCACAGGAGACAGAATCTGACACACTTGGCTTCCAGAGTGGTTTTGCCACTTTCCATCAGTGTGACTTTGCACAGGTAACCCCATCATTGAGAGCTTCTGCCCCAACTACATAAGAAGGGGTGAAAATAACAACTTCTCAGGGTGGTTGTGACAATTAAATGACAACTAATAGCAAATGCTTGTCACATAGTGAGACTTCAACTATGTTTTACTCTTAGTGTTACCATTAAAATAGATTAAGTGTAATCTTTTTTTCAGGTGAAGTTTTAGGATTATTAGGACACAATGGAGCTGGTAAAAGCACATCCATTAAGGTGATAACTGGAGACACAAAACCAACTGCTGGACAGGTAGGTGAACTATGTGGAAAATATGTTATCTAATGGTGAAATAGATTTATAAGATCTGATGACCTTAAAAACAACAAATGTCACTTAATCCTTAGATAACTGAAGTGATTAATGAACTACACAAGAGAATAAATTCACGAATTATCACATAAATGCACACAAAAGTTAAGCACTGAAAGGGTGTCACAGAGTCCTTAGGGTGTCGCTTTTCCAGTCAAAACCTCTGGAGCTGGTGGTGCCTTTGCCCAAGTTTGGCTCAGACCTGCTGGGCTCATTCTGTCCACTCAGCTCAGCAGGCTGCACTCTGTTCATGCCACCAGCCTGGATCCCAAGCCTGCTAAGAGTGATCCAGGCACAGAGTGGTGATGGGTGTGTGAGCAAGCATGGGGTCTGGCTGCTGCACACAGCCAGGCATGCTGGTTGTGGTGGGGCAGGCAGCTCCAGGCACTGGCACAGGCACCAGCTCCACGTAAGGCTGTGGCAGGACCAGGCATACTGCAAGCAGCTTCCACTGCAGACACCAAAAAATGTGGTGGCACCCAGAAGCTTGGAGGTGCCAGAAACCACAGAGCCCTAAAAAGGGTGTCACAGCCCCGGCTCGGGGAGCCCCTAAGTCTGGGATCCCCGAAGGGCTGCAGCTCTTCTCTGCTTCTCATTGCCCACAACATGGCAAGCAGGGGGCATGTTTCAGCCCTGTTTGTGTTACAGCTCTTTTAGTCCCACCATTTGGCAGGTCCTGAGCTCTTGTCCCATGTCCAGGAAGAATGAGGGTGTGAACAACTGGAGGTGAGGAACTTCACTGAGTGACAGAATAGCTCTCGGGACACCCAAAGTGGTTCTTCTATTTGCAGGCAGGTCATCTCCATGAGTGTCCAGCCCTTAATGGAGAGGAGACCCAAAGTGGGTAGCTTCTTTCTGCAGCTGATAGTCCCTATGTCTGTGTGAATCTGGCTGAGTCCAGGATTTTATGGGCTCAGAAAGGAGGAAGTGTGTGCCAATTCGTCCATGGGTGGCCATGGGCAGGCCTGGAAAAAGCATCATAAGTTCTCACTCTGGGTCACAGACTCTGCCTAGAACCAGCAGCCTGGCACCCAGGCTTCAGGCCATCCCTGGCTTGAAGGTGGGGTTTCAGAGAACCACCCCTTTCTATCCAGGAACCTGTCTGTCTGCTGCTATCAACATGCCATCTATGGCACCCAGGTGGTTTGTGCTGAGGTGCACCTGCAAGTCCATGCCGAGCTGCCCTCAGCACCCCCCCGGACTCCCTCCCGCACTTGTCAGGGCCCAAAATCCAGAGGGAGCTGAGGTGGCAGGAGGCTGGCATGGCAGTTCCACCCTGGGCACGTACACACCCAGCAGGGTTGCAACAGCACCTGGGCTTGGCCACAACTTTGCTCCAAAATTGGAGCATGCAACAGCCCCTGAGATTCAGTAAAGGATGCTCCAGTTCAGAAAAGGGCAGGGCTCTTACCTCTTTCTGGCCCCCACCAGTCCCCCAGAGTACACAGCCCCAGTCACACCTCCCCTGCTACAGTCAACATCTTTGCTGTGGTGGCTCCAGATAGGCTGCCACTGCCATCAAGGAGTAATTATTATAGGCATTAAGATGTCTCCCTTGCTGCAGCTGGCATCTTCACTGTAATGGCTGCAGACGGGCTGCAGCCACCATCAAGGGGTAATTATTAAAGGCATTAAGAGAGAATGTCCAGCATCAGAGCTGAAATTAATGCCAGAATTCACACACATCCTATTTATACTGCCATCAGTCACATGGATTTGCACTTTTAGTGAGCATCATCTTTCCAGTATGTAATATTTAATTTTTAATAAAACTGTTTTAAAAAAAACTGTATTAGACAGTTGTCCTTCACAAAGTGCTTAGTTATTGGAACATACATTTTTGTGCAAATGCAACTATTTCTTGGGAGTGTTTTCAAGAAATAGATCAAAAATGAGATACAAAGAGGTGAAACTTACTTTAATTGTACTTGTAATTTAGTTGTATAAGGTGGCTAGGCAAACAGAAAAAGAGCTCAGGTTTATCTAAGAGAGACATCATGGGGTAGAGATAAAACATTTTCTCCTAAATTCTATGGCAGAAGATAGAAAACCTTAAGAACTCTTTTACAAAGAATGTCCAAGGGAAGTACAGAACAGACTATAAGGCAGATGCCTGTGAAACTGTACTATGGGAAAGGGGCTAGTAGTCAAGCCAAGAAAGGAAAAGACAGCTCAGAATGCTATTGACAAATACTCCACTAATGAAAGAAGAGAAAACCGACATTCACAATCCCTCTGTAGCCACGGTGAGAGCAGATGTTCATGAAGGTTCCTCTCTGCTGGTGGCTCGGCCAACTCTGAGTTAGTCCTTAACTTTAATCATGGACACCCTCCAACTCAGTCACCACCTGGGCCCAAAGTCAGTATTTTGTTCCTCATTAGGCATGGGAGGAAAGGAGATAACTGCTCATTAATACATTGGAATGAAATCTTTTAAAAGGTAAGTCTGATCTGAAGTAGAAAGCCAGCCATTTGGGTGTCACAAAATGAGCTTAATTAGATCAGCCAGTGTGAGTTTTTTTAATCCATGCATTCTCCTGATTAAATACTTTCAGTGACTGCTTGCTGCTCTATGGCTGGAAGGACACATCCCTCCTTGTCTTGCAGGCAGCTGAGGAACTGGCTTCCCTGTCCCTCTTGCCACATATTTGTCCTCCCCGTCAAGCTTCCACATCAAGCTTCATCCCCACACAGGGCTTTGGTCTCGCTCTTGCTCTGTCCCAGATTCCTTGCCCCTTGCCTTTTTTCCATGACTAGCATCTTCTCCTCTTTGTTGAAATGGCCCCTCAGCAGACAGGCGCTTTCTAATTACCCTACCTACTGCCATTTCTCCAGTTATTTTCTACCCCAGCCTCCTGAATTTCCATAACAGCACCACTTTTGATCTGTCTTTACTCTGCATATTCATTTCTCTACTTGTTTATTGCCTGATTCATTCAGTAGAATGAAAACTCCAGATAATGAAGCACTAGTTATTCCACCCTCTGCTGTACCCACAGGCAACACAGCACTTGTTACATAGGAGGTACTCAAAAGATGTTGATCCATGAGTGAAGTTAAATAGTAATTCAATCAATATGCTTCATTTTGACAGTGATTTTTTAAAAATGGATATAAACTGTTGGCCAGGATGGATAGGCCATTTATGGGATATTGGATTTTTCAGCTGAGATTGGATTGTTGGCTGTGGACACACTTATTTTCCTGTATTTACTCTCTGACAACCTTTCTCCAATGCAAAACGATTACAGATTATTAAACCCAATGAGGTCCTAGAGTTTCTCTGGTTTTTCTAGGTTTGTGAAGAGAATGATGTCAGGGAAATACTCAAAGAAGCAGTGCAGAATGTAGGTTCTGAGAGGGAACTTTCATCTGCAGGTGCTACTGAAAGGGAGCGGTGGAGGAGGGGATGCCCTGGAGTTCCTGGGGTACTGCCCTCAGGAGAATGCACTGTGGCCCAACCTGACAGTGAGACAGCACCTGGAGGTGTACGCCGCCATTAAAGGGCTGAGGAAAGGGGATGCCGAGGTTGCCATCACACAGTACACAGAGGAGCCACATCTGTTATATACCCAAGGGAGGGGTGGAGGAGAAGGTTGGGAGTGACGACCCTCATAGGAAATTCAGGATGGGAGACTCTAAATGCCGACCCAGGTCACGCTGGGTAGATTAACAACTAGAAACTCCTTTCCTGGATATCAAAGTATTAAGTTTCTTTCTCATATTAAATAAGAAAATTTTAAAAGGCTGGGCGCAGTGGCTCATGCCTCTAATCCCAGCACTTTGGGAGGCCGAGGCAGGTGGATTGCTTGAGCTCATGAGTTTCAGACCAGCGTAGGCAACTTGGTGAAACCCCATTTCTAAATTAAAAAAAAAATACAAAAATACAAAAATTAGCCGGGTATGGTGGTGTGCACCTGTGGTCCCAGCTACTTGGGAGACTGAAGTGGGAGGATGGCTTGAGCCAGGAGGCAGAGGCTGCAGTGAGCCAAGATTACACCACTGCACTCCAGCCTTGGGGACAGAGTCAGACCTTGTCTCAAAAAAAAAAAAAAGTAATAAAATTTAAAATCTAAAAGGTAATTATTCATTGCTAAAATGTATAGAAAATACTAAAATTTGGACTGTCATAGAACAACTATTTGGATATCATGTCATGTCCTTCTATCTCTTCAGAAGGCAACATTATCTTTTGTGGGGGAGCAAGTCAGCCAGTAATATCACCCCTCCTTTCCCCACCCCCCCACCACATGTATTTCCAGAACTGCATTTTTGAGTTCTGCTTCTTCCACACTTGCTTGGGTTATCCTCTTATCTACTTCCTCTTGTCAAGAAGACTGTATGGCTCTCCTGTTTCCTTCAGGTTAGTGGATGCGCTCAAGCTGCAGGACCAGCTGAAGTCTCCCATGAAGACCTTGTCAGAGGGAATAAAGTGAAAGGTACGGGCAGGGCTTGGTGTTGCTCTGCAAGTGCCATAGATGGGAACCAGACGGGCTGTTCCTCCCGTTGCAGCTGTGCTTTGTCCTGAGCATCCTGGGGAACCCATCAGTGGTGCTTCTGGATGAGCCTTCGACCGGGATGGACCCCGAGGGGCAGCAGCAAATGTGGTGAGGAACATTACCATGGTCAGGGACAGCGTGGATGCCTCGCATGGAGTTTGTGAACCATTTTTCTTTTGTAAAAATTGTCCCTTAAACTCTTTTGTGGAGAACAAAAAAAA
>NW_026657010.1:3300-5255 GCF_009828535.3 Hylobates moloch | reverse complement strand
AAAAAAAAAAAAAAGTGTGTGTAGGAGTCTCACCCACCTAATGGGGCTATTTTTTTCCTTAATTTCTAAAATTGTTTCATTGCAAATATCCCAAGAGAAGTTACATTTTAAATCTTTCTCATGCATTTATATTCCAGTGTGAATATATTTACCAGATAATAACTGGAGGAAATAAATTGCTAAGGAAGGAAAGGAAAGGATAGGGGCACAAAGTTACTAGGTCCCCAGACAAGGAGAGGAACATAAGGGATGCAATTGAGAGAATACTTACAGAGAGGGGAGGTTGAAGTTACTAAAAACATTTAACTACTTCACACTCTAGCTAAAGGGCTTCTAGGACAAGCTATAGCCAATGAACTTAGAAAAAGGAGAATAAGACATAATTAATATAAAGAATAATAAAGTCAGATGAGAATGCAGAGGTCCAGAAGAGAAGTGACAGACGTGGTTTACACTCATACACACAGTGTTAACAGAGCTCAAAGTACTCCTAGCCTAGCACCCTTTTATAACAAATACCTCTGAACTGATGCAGGTATTCCAAAACTTGAATAGACAGTGTCAATGAATAACAAGCTTCTATTTTCTCATAAGAAAAAAAGTAAGAGTAAATAGTTTCAAAATAAAGCTAAACCGTAACAGTCCTGAGCCCTAAATTCTGAAGCTTCTGTACTGCTAACAACAAAGCTTGCCCCCCTAAAATGAGATCTTTCCCTGTTCAGTGTCACAAAGCCAATGCACAAAACTGAAAGTGAGGGTCAAGCAGTGAAGCCTTTTTTTCAATGACCATGGAATTGAGAAGTGGAAGCGTGGCTTTCAAATCAATTTATGCGGTCAACAAACATGAAAAAAAGCTCATCATCACTGGTCATTAGAGAAATGCAAAGCAAACCCACAGTGAAATACCATCTCACACTAGTTAGAATGGCAATCATTAAAAAGTCAGGAAACAACAGATGCTGGAGAGGATGTGGAAAAATAGGAATGCTTTTACACTGTTGGTAGGAGTGTAAATTAGTTCAACCATTGTGGAAGACAATGTGGTGATTCCTCAAGGATCTAGAACCAGAAATACCATTTGTCCAAGCAATCCCATTACTGGGTATATACCCAAAGGATTATAAATCATTCTACTATAAAGACACATGCACACATATGTTTATTGTGGCACTGTTCACAATATCAGGGACTTGGAACCAACCCAAATGCCCATCAATGATAGACTACATAAAGAAAATGTGGCACACATACACCATGGAATACTATGCAGCCATAAAAAAGGATGAGTTCACGTCCTTTGCAGGGACATGGATGAAGCTGGAAACCATCATTCTCAGCAAACTAACACAAGAACAGAAAACCAAACACCACATGTTCTCACTCATAAGCAGGAGTTGAACAATGAGAACACAGGGACACGGGGGGGGGAACACCACACACCGGGGCCTGTGGGGGGGTGGGGGGCTAAGGGAGGGATAGCATTAGGAGAAATACCTAATGTAGATGATGTGTTGAAAGGGTGCAGCAAACCACCATGGCACATGTATACATATGTAACAAACCTGCACATTCTGCATATGTATGCCAGAACTTAAGTATAATATAAATGAATAAATAAATAAAGATAGTTACAGAAGCAAAATACAATGCAGAGGTAATAAGATTTCTAGATGGGTCAAATGTTTACCTGCCCCCCCAAAAAATTCTTGGCTCATGAAGGGTAAGGGGGTTAGAATATAGGGTTTCTCTAATGAAGGGGTTGGATATTAAAAGTGAGGGGAGGAATATTCATTTATCATCTGGAAGTGGACCATGAATTATCTGGAACCAGAGTGCTGCCTTCTTTTCTGCCCTTTTATGGCTTCTTCTCCTCATTGCCATTGTGATTGTCAACTGTCCCAGTGTGAGTGGGAGTGTCATTTAGCATAGAAATGAGATTATAACAAGGCTGAGAT
>NW_026657010.1:0-3200 GCF_009828535.3 Hylobates moloch | reverse complement strand
TGGGAGTGTCATTTAGCATAGAAATGAGATTATAACAAGGCTGAGATCTTTTTGATGTCATTTAGTCAGCTATCTTGGTTCTAACCAGTCTCAGCTGGTCTGGTTACAGAAAGAACTTTTTATCACACGTGTCTTGTTTCTTTTCTTTTTTTTTCCTCAGTACTGTCTTTTTACAAGTGATATGCATCCTGTTTCTTAAAGATAAGCAGAATTAGGGCAGGGTAGAAAGTCAGCTATGTCACAGGAACTAAACTGGGTAAAAGTACTATAATCAGCTTTGAGCCACCCAAAGCCCACAATCCTTTCAAATTCTTCTATGTATCTATGTATTTCCTTCCTCAACTTGACCTTGCTGAAAGATCTAAGGCTTTTTGAGACAGAGGAAACTACACAGAGATCCCAAAGCAGGGCCAGCTGAGGAGACAGGAGTGATGGCAAGGTGGAGATGAGCTTCTGGTGTGGGCCATTCTTTGGAGGTGGGAGTAGCAAGTTGGGTGGGATGTCTGGGTACTAGAATCACCAGCAACAGCTCTCATAGCTGTTGAGGGCAGGTGTTGATGGCAAGAGAAGATCAGATAACATGGGCAGAAATGACATCAATACTTTTTTTAAAAAATAATTTCAGCTCCTATTTTAGATTCAGGGAGTCCATGTGCAGATTTGTTCCATGGGTATATTGTGTGACAATGAAGTGTAGAGAACAAACGGCTCTGTCACCTAGGTACTGAACATAGTACCCAATAGGTAGTTTTTCAGCCCTTGCCACACTCCCTTTCTCTCCCATCTGGTCGTCCCCAGTGTTCATTGTTTCCATCTTTATGTCCATGTGTACTCAATGTTTAGCTACCATTTTTAAGTGAGAAAATGCAGTACTTGGTTTTCTGTTTCTGCATTTATTTGCTCAGGATAATGGCCTCTAGCTACATCCATGTTGCTGCAAAGAACTAGATTTCAGTCTTTTTTATAGCTATGTAGTATTCCATGATGTATATGTACCATATTTTCTTTCTCCAATCCACCATTGATGAGCATCCAGGTTGATTCTATGTCTTTGCTACTGTGAATAGTGCTACATTGAAATGCATGTGTATTTTTGGCAGAATGATTTGTTTTCCTTTGGGCATTTACTCAGTAATGGATTGCTGGGTTGAATGGTAGTGTTGTTTTAAGTTCTTTGAGAAATCTCCAAACTGCTTTTCACAGTGGCTAAACTAATTTCAATCCCACCAACAGGGTATATGCCTTCCCTGTTTTGAGAAATCTCCAAACTGCTTTCCATAGGGTTTGAACTAGTTTACATTTCCACCAACAGCATATAAGTGTTTCCATTTCTCTGCAACCTCACGAGAATCTGTTACTTTTTGACTTTTTAATAATTGCTGTTCTGACTGGTATGAGATGGTGTCTTATTGGACAGCAATATTTATTGATTAGCAATCAAATGTACTTAAGGGAGAGATATCCCTTGGTAGGTCTGCTTGATGTCATAATCCCTTTCCATGTCCTCTGGGTTAGGGTGAAGAACTTGTTCCTTCATCAAAGTAAAATAAAAATATAACATTATAATTTTAATGATTTGTTTAAAACTAATTATTTGTTTGCTTGAAACAATTAAATCTTCCCTTACACGAAGAAGGAGAGTAAGTTGAACCTTATAATACAGGAAACAGACATTTAGGTAAAACAACCACCAGGCGTCAACCTAATCATTGAATATTTCCCATAGTAAAAGTTGTTGTAATTAGTACCTTTCACAAAGACAAAAGAGAAGCAATTGATTCAATTTGAAAAACAAATAGAAATTTAATATGATAGGAATACAAAGCAACTTCATAAATACAAAAATATTATCCATTTTATTTTGTTAATTCTAAGATGTATCTTAACAATTGTTTGCATCTCAGATACGATTATATAAATCATTTCATTTAAGATGATCTGTGAGGCTAGTCCCTTGAATTAAGAAATGAAAGATAAATGTCATTATTATTATTAGTGACAACTTCTGAAAGTCCTTGCCGAGAAAATAAGAGAAAAACAGATATAAAACTTCAGGAAGGATATAAATTCATCCCTATTAGAAGATTATGTGATTGTTTTTCCCAAAAACCTGAGGGTCAGCTGATAAACTACTAGAACTGATAAGATGATTCATTAAGTGGCAGGATATCAAATAAATATGGGATATTAATGACCAGTTAGAGCTTTGTTACATCCTCTAACAAATCATTGCTTTGTTCACCAAGCAGAGAAATAATGCTTCTATTGAAAAATAAAAAGAAAGATAATTTCAACTATGATTATAAAAATTACTTTTGTTAAGACATCATAAGCATAATAAAAGGGCAAATAACAACTTGAAAAATATTAGCAATATATGTATAACAGGCAAAAACGTAGAATCCTAAAATATAAAGAACTGTTAAAAATTAGAAGGGGAACACTTCTATAGAAAAATAGCAAAAAATAAAAAAAAACAAAAAACAAAAAAGGAGGTAAATCACAAAAATACTATACTAATCTGTGAAAAAGAGAATGCTCAACTTTATTAATATTAAAATTTAGGGGGCTGGAGCCAAGATGGCCGAATAGGAACAGCTCCCGTCTGCAGCTCCCAGCCCGAGCGACACAGAAGACGGGTGATTTCTGCATTTCTCTTTGAGGTACCAGTTTCATCTCACTAGGGAGTGCCAAACAGTGGGTGCAGGACAGCTGGTGAAGCGCACTGTGCGCCAGCCTAAGCAGGGCGAGGCATTGCCTCACTCGGGAAGCGCAAGGGGTCAGGGAGTTCCCTTTCCTAGTCAAAGAAAGGGGTAACAGCCAGCACCTGGAATATCGGGTCAGTCCCACCCTAATACTGCGCTTTTCCAACGGGCCTGGAAAACGGCACACTAGGAGATTGTGTCCCGAACGTGGCTCGGAGGGTCCCATGCCCACGGAGTCTCACTGATTGCTAGCACAGCAGTCTGAGATCAAGCTGCAAGGCGGCAGCGAGGCTGGGGGAGGGGCGCCCGCCATTGCCCAGGCTTGCTTAGGTAAACAAAGCAGCCAGAAAGCTCGAACTGGGTGGAGCCCACCACAGCTCAAAGAGGCCTGCCTGCCTCTGTAGGAGCCACCTCTGGGGGCAGGGCACAGACAAACAAAAATTCAGCAGGAAACTCTGCAGACTTAAATGTCCCTGTCTGACTGACAGCTTTGAA
>NW_026657009.1:0-5255 GCF_009828535.3 Hylobates moloch | reverse complement strand
ATTGTGTTACTCGATTTCTTGACTAAAATAGTTATTCCAACAGAAACTATTCTTGAGTTTGTCCGACCCCTGGTGTGACCCCACGGTAGGCAGAGCCCATGCTCCTGCCTTTGGGCTGGTCCGGGGTCCAGGAACCACGTCAACGGCGGCTCCGCAAAACACACGGACCGGGCCGCAGCCCATACCCCAAGCAGACAGCGTTATGGGACATCTGCCTTACTTCTGCCCGGGCCAAGTGGTGCGGGGCTTCGGCCGCAGCTCCAAGCAGGTGGGCATCCCCGCAGCTAATTTTCCTAAGCAAGTGGTAAATAATCTTCCAGCTAATATATCCATTGGCATTTACCCTTCATATATGATCACCCTTGTTATCTAATAGGGTTCTTCATCCTCCACCATCCCCCAGGTGATGTCTGACTACCTGGCTTGCCCTCAGCAATGGTCTTGTTATGTTGGTTTAGCCAGAATCTCCCCTTATATCTGATGTTTCAGATTGATTCACATTTTAGTAATTATTTTATCCGCAGACACCTACCCTGTCCTTTGGATACAAATGCCCACTTTTTTTTTTCTTTTTCTTTTTTGTTTGTAATCAGAATGGAGTTCAATCTCTCTCCTCTACTGCAAAATCCTATTGTGGTAGTAACCGTACCTGCTATGATAGTCTTTCTAGGTATAATCTGCCTTACCATTCTCTAACAAGTGTCATAAATAATGTTTTAACATCACCTAGCATTATGGAAAAAAAAAACAGAATAAATATGATTAAAATTAAGATGAGAGAAGGAAGAAGGGAGGGAAACCTCTTTCTTTCCTGCATAGAAGCCATTAAGGTAGCTCCGAAAACCTCAGTACACTTCTATGGTAGTCTTGGTAATTTGAAAACACTAATTAACATTTCTTTGAAGGTGATTAAAAGTAAGTAAAGTGCCATACAGGTCTGCGACAATACTCTTCATATGAACATGACTTTATAGTAGCAAGGGAGCTACTATTACCCTGTTAAATTTAAAAGTCTCAGACTTTATGGGACTACTGGGACACTGCCTTCTAACATGTGTGTTAAAACTATCTTGATACATAATATGGTAGTAGAAAAGAAACAAAACAAAATCCCGCAGTTATTAGAAGGCTTATATTCTTTTCCAGCCTGCCTTTATTGGGTGGAGATGGGGGATGTCAATTATAAGTGAGCAGGTATGCATGGATTTCTATTTTTGCTTTACAAAAAGGGAAAAATATCAGATTTACACTTATGTCAGTGATAAGTCAGAAAATGTTCTCAAAGTGGAGAATGGCTGTGTTTTCTTGAACTTCTAAAGATAAAGTGTTTGGTATGAGGTGAAAATCTGTCATAAATATAGTAGTAACTTGTGATATGCTTCAATTTGGACAGAATGAGGCCTTCTTCTGCATTTAATTCGTTCAGTGTTTATACTTTCTGAGATGACATCTGTACAGTATAGCATTAAACTGTCACAATCAATGCAATAAAATATTAATATGGAAATAGGTATTTTAAATGAAAGAAGATAACTGAATAACTGCTGCAAATTCTCACTCTGGGTGATATACTTGGAAGGGTCACACTTTGAGTACAAAAAACAAATCATTTCTTTAAAATATCATATTTACCTATGACTTGTTCTTTCGTACATTAAATTAACATTAATATACTTTAGCAATTAAAAATACTACATGGCCAGGCGTGGTGGCTTACGCCTGTAATCCCAGCACTTTGGGAGGCCGAGGCAGGCTGATAACTTGAGGCCAGAAGTTCCAGACCAGCCTGGCTAACATAGTGAAATCCTGTCTCTACTGAAAAATACAAAATTTAGCTGGATGTGGTGGCACACGCCTGTAATCCCAGCTATACGGGAAGCTGAGGCAGAAGAATCTTTTGAACCTGGAAGGCAGAGATTGCAATAAGCCAAGATTGTTTCACTGCACTCCAGCCTGGGCGACAGAGCAAGACTCTGTCTCAAAAAAAAAAAAAAAAAAAAAAGTACTACAAACCATGTTTAGCCAGGATGAATTTATCTTTGTACTTGTTATGATGAAAAGTCTTCTTAAGCAATTATGAGAAAATACCAAATAAACAGCTTTTAACTTAGTGAAGAAAATTTCCTGTTTTTTTTTTTTTAAGAATTTAGAACTTTAATAATTTATAGCAAAAGGTCTACTGGTAATTACAACTGACTTTTACCTCTCCATTCAAGGAAACCTGATGGGACATCTTTTTGATATTTTTATTATTTAGCATTTTTGTATGCACTTTGATGTGATAAAAATATATTTATATTATGTTATTCTAAAATCCAGCCCTCTAAGTGGTTCAAAATAGCTTTGTCTTACTTTAGACATAATTTTCTATAATTATACTAAAATAATCTAATTTTGTTCACTTCTCATAGTAAAATAGAAACTAAAGTTTCTCTAGAACTTTATCAAATGTAATTTAATAAAGTACTGAAAATACTGTTAAAATATATTACCAATTGTCTATTATTAAAAAAATTCTTAGGTTGCTATATGCAAAGATATTGTAAAGTGTAAGGATAAGCTTTGATTTTCTACTCTTAGACTTTGGAATTGGGTTAAAATATAGCTTCCTTTTGGCTCATAGTCTTTTATCATATTATAACAAATTATTATAATCATTTGACAACTTTGTATATTGAGCACTAGAAACAATGCTACCCAATATTTATTGAAAATTTCTACGAAGTACCTGTTTAAGTATTTATATCATTCAATCCTTGCAATGAGCCAGTGAGCTAGGCGCTATTATTAGCTCCATTTTATAGATGAGGAAACAAAGGCAGAGAGAAGTTTAGTAACTTGCTTCATGTGACAGTTAATTTTGTGTGTGAACATGACTGGCCTATTAGGTGCCCAAATATTTGATTAAACGTTATTCTGTGTGTTTCTGTAAGAGTGTTTTTGGATAAAATTAGCATTTAAATCAGTGGACTGGGTAAAGCAGATTGCCCTTTATAATGTAGGTGGGCGTCATTCAGTTTGTTGAAGGCCTGAATAGAAAAGAAGGCTTACTCTCTCTCACCTAAATAAGAGAAATTCTCCTGCCTGAAGATTTTCAAACTGGGATATCAGCTATTCTTGATTCTACAACAGTTTCGGCCCATCAGACTGGAACTGAAACATTGGCTCTGTAGATTCTGGACTTGTCAGCCTACATAATTACATGTGCAAATTCCTGATAATTAATAAATAAACATCATAAATACCCTATTTATTCTGTTTCTCTGGAGAATCCTGACTAGTACATCTTAGGTCACGCAGTCATTAAAGAAGGGCATTAAGCTTTGAACTCAAGCTATCTATATTTATTTACCTTCTTTCTTTTTCTTTTTTTTTTTTTTTTTTTTTTGAGACGGGGTTTCACTCTTGTTGCCCAGGCTAGAGTGCAGTGACGCGATATCGGCTCACGGCAATCTCCGCCTCCCGGGTTCAAGCGATTCTCCTGCCTCAGCCCCCCAAGTAGCTGGGATTACAGGCATGAGTCACCACGCCTGGCTAATTTTGTACTTGTAGTAGAGTCGGGGTTTCTCCATGTTGGTCAGGCTGGTCTCGAACTCCCGACCTCAGGTGATCCACCTGCCTCGGCCTCCCAAAGTGCTGGGATTACAGGTGTGAGCCGCCGTGCCCGGCTATTTGCCTTCTTAAACCTTCCATTTTATTGTGTTTTCTAAAACAATGTAAGGTAATTACTGATTTGATCTTCATTTGACAGGCTGTCAAATCTTTATAAATAATTGTTTCATAAACCCGTTGCCACCCCAAATACACTCTTCTCCAAGGTAAAAATCCTAAGTCATCTTAATTCCTACTTTGACATATTTTTGAAAGCTTATGCTGCTCTTGATAATGCCTTGTCCACATCTGCCATGTTCTTACTAACAAGTACTGCTCAGAACTAGACATGCCTGTTGTGCTCAAACCAAGAGAGAATATATTAAAACTATCACCTCCTTTTATTTAATCCCTATTTCTTTTAATAAAGTCTAATAATTTATTTGTTTACTTGTTTATTTAGCAGCCACATCACACTGTCTACAGTTACTAACATTTTGGTCAAGTAAAAATCCTAGTTTCCCTTCCCCATCATTCAAAACCAAATTACTTTCCAACAGTGTCTTTCTCATCTTGCACTTACATATTTTTAAAGGATAAAATATTGAATTTCCATTCATAGATGATAAAACTGAGTGCTGCTCATATAACTTTTCAGAGGAAGAGCCAAGAGTAAAATTCATATCTTTTGACTATTATCCTAGTATTTAATAAATTATTTGCCAGTTAAATTATTTTATAACACATTAATATGTATCAGTCTTATTTTGTTTTCTTAAAGGTAATTTGCCTATTTTTCCAGGTACTTTCAATAATTTCTCTTTTTCTTTGATTTTTATCATGTTTACTGTTTTCTTATCCTCCTTGGTATTTGTAAGACTTCTTTAGTCTGTGGCTTGATAGCGCTTGCCAATTTTTGGCAAACTGCCAATGGTTATTTTTCCAAATATTGTTTGTTGTTTCTGCACATTCCTCTCTCTCCTCTTTTATGTGGGGTAAAATTAAATTTATGTTAGGCCTTGTCACTATTATAGATAGATAGGTAGATAGATAGGTAGGTAGATAGATAGATAGATAGATAGATAGATAGATAGATGATAGATAGATAATATATGCAACCCTGCCTCCCATTTTGGTTCCTAAATAACATGGATACAAAGATGAAAAGCTACATACCTCCCTGACATTTTGCCTACAAGGAAATTTCTTTGGGGCCTAAAGATCTTTACCCTGAAGCATTTCTGTTAAAGTTTACCATGGCATTGTGAGAGCTCATTTACACGGGTTCAGGGATCAGAACTCAAAGTAATCCTTCTGCCCACATGAGAAAAATGGATATCTGATTGTTTCCTCTCCCCTATTGTCTGCTTTATCTTTTGTAAAAATGCAGATTCATTGAGCCAGACAAAGGCATGAAGGACTATTTTTCCCTACCTTGCCCCACGTAAAAATTTTGTATTTCTCAATATCCCACCCTTTTCCCTTTAAATATTGAAGCCCTCAAAATCATCTTCAGAGAAAGACACATAACTTTCTCTCAGGAACGTGTGCTTAACTTTGGCAAATAGACCTCCTAAAATGATTGAGACTTGTCAATCATTTTCCTTGATTGACTATATATATATAATGTATATATAATATATATACTATTATATATTTAATAC
>NW_026657008.1:0-5257 GCF_009828535.3 Hylobates moloch | reverse complement strand
TCAATTCCCACCTATGAGTGAGAACATGCGGTGTTTGGTTTTTTGTCCTTGTGATAGTTTACTGAGAATGATGTGGAAAAACATTCTTAATCAACAGGTCAAACAAAAAATCACAAGGGAAATTAGAAAATAACTTGAGCTGGATGAAAACAAAATACAACATACCAAAATGTATGAGATGCAGCAAAATCAGTGCCAAGAGAAATTATGGCCAAGTACGGTGGCTCACACCTGTAATCCCAACACTTTGGGAGGCCAAGGCAGGTGGATCACAAGGTCAGGAGATCGAGACCATCCTGGTTAACACTGTGAAACCCCATCTCTACTAAAAATACAAAAAATTAGCCGGATGTGGTGGCATGCACCTGCAGTCCCAGCTACTCAGGAGGCTGAGGCAGGAGAATTGCATGAGCCCGGGAGGTTAAGGTTGCAGTGAGCCCAGATAGCACCACTGCACTCCAGCCTGGGCGACAGTGTGAGACTCCATCTCAAAAAAAAAAAAAAAAAAAGAGAGAAATTATAGCTATCAACTTCTACATTAAAAAGGAAGAAAGATCTCAAATCAACAACCTAATTTTATACCTAAGGAACTAGAAAAGGAAGAACAAACTAAACCCAAAACTAGCAGATAAAAGAAAACAATAGGCCAGGCGTGGTGGCTCGTGTCTGTAATCCCAGCACTTTGGAAGGCTGAGGTGGGTGGATCACCTGAGGTCAGGAGTTTGAGATCAGCCTGACCAACATGATGAAACTCCATCTCTCCTAAAAATACAAAGTTAGCCAGGCTTGGTGGCACATGCTTGCAATCCCAGCTACTTGGGAGGCTGAGGCAGGAGAACTGCTTGAACCCGGGAGGCAGAAGTTGCAGTGAGCTGAGATCGCGCCACTGCTCTCCAGGCTGGGCAACAAGAGCTAGACTCTGTCTCAAAAAAAAAAAAAAAAAAAAAAAAGAAAACAGAAAAAAGAAAACAATAAATATTAGGATGAAGATAAAAAAAATAGAGCCTAGACAAACAAGCAAAAATCAACAAAACCAAAATATGACTCTAAAAAGATCAACAAAATTGACAAATCTTTAGCTAGAATGACTAAGGAAAACGAGATGAAAGTCAGATTACCAAAAATGAAAATAAAAGTGAGAATATTATTATCAGTTTTACAGAAATGAAAAGACTTACAAGAGAATATGATGAACACTTGTACATCAATTGATGGGGTAGTCTAGACAAAATGGACAAAATCCTAGAAATATACTCTATCAAAACTCAATCTTAAATAGAAAAGTTGAGTAGACCTACAACTAATAAGAAGATTGAATCAGTAATCAAAAAACTCCCAAAAAAGAAAAGCCCTGACACAGACCCAGGGGAGGAGCCAAGATGGCTGAATAGGAACAGCTCCGGTCTACAGGTCCCAGCGTGAGCAACGCAGAAGACAGGTGATTTCTGCATTTCCAGCTGAGGTACCAGGTTCATCTCACTGGGGTGTGCCAGACAGTAGGTACAGGACAGTGGGTGCGGTGCAGTGTGCGCGAGCCGAAGCAGGGCAAGGCATTGCCTCACCTGGGAAGCACAAGGGGCCAGGGAATTCCCTTTCCTAGTCAATGAAAGGGGTGACAGACGGGACCTGGAAAATTGGGTCACTCCCACCCTAATACTGCGCTTTTCTGAAGGGCTTAAAAAATAGCACACCAGGAGATTACATCCCGCACCTGGCTCGGAGGGTCCTACACCCATGGAGTCTCGCTCATTGCTAGCACAGCAGTCCAAGATCAAACTGCAAGGCGGTAGCAAGGCTGGGGGAGGGGTGCCCGTCATTGCCAAGTTAGTTGTTTGATTAGGTAAACAAAGCGGCCAGGAAGCTCAAACTGGGTGGAGTCCACCACAGCTCAAGGAGGCCTGCCTGCCTCTGCAGGCTCCACCTCTGGGGGCAGGGCACAGACAAACAAAAAGACAGCAGTAACCTCTGCAGACTTAAATGTCCCTCTCCGACAGCTTTGAAGAGAGTGGTGGTCCTCTCAGCATGCACCTTGAGATCTAAGAATGGGCAGACTGTCTCCTCAAGTGAGTCCCTGACCCCCAAGTAGCCTAACTGGGAGGCACCCCCCAGTAGGGGTGGACTGATACCTCACACAGCCAGGTACTCCTCTGAGACAAAACTTCCAGAGGAACGATCAGGCAGCAGCATTTGTGGTTCACCAATATATGCTGTTCTGCAGCCACTGCTGCTGATACCCAGGCAAACAGGGTCTGGAGTGGACCTCCAGCAAACTCCAACAGACCTGCAGCTGAGGGTCCTACCTGTTAAAAGGAAAACTAAGAAACAGAAAGGACATCCACACCAAAAACCTATCTGTACGTCACCATCATCAAAGACCAAAGGTAGATAAAACCACAAAGATGGGAAAAAAACAGAGCAGAAAAACTGGAAACTCTAAAAATCAGAGTGCCTCTCCTCCTCCAAAGAACACAGCTCCTCACCAGCAATGGAACAAAGCTGGAGGAAGAACGACTTTGACGAGTTGAGAGAAGAAGGCTTCAGAAGATCAAACTACTCCGAGCTAAAGGAGGAAATTCGAACCAATAGCAAAGAAGTTAAAAGCTTTGAAAAAAAATTAGACAAATGGATAACTAGAATAACCAATGCAGAGAAGTCCTTAAAGAACCTGATGGAGCTGAAAACCAAGGCACAAGAGCTATGTGACGAACGCAGAAGCCTCAGTAGCAGACGCGATCAACTGGAAGAAAGGGTATCAGTGATGGAAGATGAAATGAATGAAATGAAGCGAGAAGAGAAGTTTAGAGAAAAAATAATAAAAAGAAATGAACAAAACCTCCAAGAAATATAAGACTATGTGAAAAGACCAAATCTACGTCTGATTGGTGTACCTGAAAGTGACAGGGAGAATGGAACCAAGTTGGAAAACACTCTGCAGGATATTATCCAGGAGAACTTCCCCAATCTAGCAAGGCAGGCCAATATTCAAATTCAGGAAATACAGACAACACCACAAAGATACTCCTTGAAAAGAGCAACTCCAAGACACATAATTGTCAGATTCACCAAGGTTGAAATGAAGGAAAAAATGTTAAGGGCAGCCAGAGAGAAAGGTGGGGTTACCCACAAAGGGAAGCCCATCAGACTAACAGCTGATCTCTCAGCAGAAACTCTACAAGCCAGAAGAGAGTGGGGACCAATATTCAACATTCTTAAAGAAAAGAATTTTCAATCCAGAATTTCATATCCAGCCAAAGTAAGCTTCATAAGTGAAGGAGAAATAAAATACTTACAGACAAGCAAATGCTGAGAGATTTTGTCACCACCAGGCCTGCCCTACAAGAGCTCTTGAAGGAAGCACTAAACATGGAAAGGAACAACCAGTACCAGTCACTGCAAAAACATGCCAAATTGTAAAGACCATCGAAGGTAGGAAGAAACTGCATCAACTAATGAGCAAAATAACCAGCTAACATCATAATGACAGGATCAAATCACATATAACAATATTAACTTTAAATGTAAATGGACTAAATGCTCCAATTAAAAGACACAGACTGGCAAATTGGATAAGGAGTCAAGACCCATCAGTGTGCTGTATTCAGGAAACCCATCCGACGTGCAGAGACACACATAGGCTTAAAATAAAGGGATGGAGGAAGATCTACCAAGCAAATGGAAAACAAAAAAAGGAAGGGGTTGCAATCCTAGTCTCTGATAAAATAGACTTTAAACCAACAAAGATCAAAAGAGACAAAGAAGGCCATTACATAATGGTAAAGGGATCAATTCAACAAGAAGAGCTAACTATCCTAAATATATATGCACCCAATACAGGAGCACTCAGATGCATAAAGCAAGTCCTTAGTGACCTATAAAGAGACTTGACTCCCACACAGTAATAATGGGAGATTTTAACACACCACTGTCAACATTAGACAGATCAATGAGACAGAAAGTTAACAAGGATACTGAAGAATTGAACTCAGCTCTGCACCAAGCGGACCTAATAGACATCTACAGAACTCTCTACCCCAAATCAACAGAATATACATTCTTTCCAGCACCACACCACACCTACTCCAAAATTGACCACATAGTTGGAAGTAAAGCACTCCTCAGCAATTGTAAAAGAAAAGAAATTATAACAAACTGTCTCTCAGACCACAGTGCAATCAAACTAGAACTCAGGATTAAGAAACTCACTCAAAACTGCTCAACTACATGGAAACTGAACAACCTGCTCCTGAATGACTACTGGGTAAATAATGAAATGAAGGCAGAAATAAAGATGTTCTTTGAAACCAACGAGAATAAAGACACAACATAACAGAATCTCTGGGACACATTTGAAGCAGTGTGTAGAGGGAAATTTATAGCACTAAATGCCCACAAGAGAAAGCAGGAAACAAGTAAAACTGGCACCCTAACACTACAATTAAAAGAACTAGAAAAGCAAGAGCAAACACATTCAAAAGCTAGCAGAAGGCAAGAAATAACTAAGATCAGAGCAGGACTGAAGGAAATAGAGACACAAAAAAAGTTCCAAAAATTAATGGATCCAGGAGCTGGTTTTTTGAAAAGATCAACCAAATTGATAGACCGCTAGCAAGACTAATAAAGAAGAAAAGAGAGAAGAATCAAATAGATGCAACAAAAAATGATAAAGGGGATATCACCACAGAAATACAAACTACCATCAGAGAATAGTATAAACACCTCCATGCAAATAAACTAGAAAATCTAGAAGAAATGGATAAATTCCTTGACACATACACCCTCCCAAGACTAAACCAGGAAGAAGTGGAATCTCTGAATAGACCAATAACAGGCTCTGAAATTGAGGTAATAATCAATAGCTTACCAACCAAAAAAAGTCCAGGACCAGATGGATTCACAGCCGAATTCTACCAGAGGTACCAAAGAGGAGCTGGTACCATTCCTTCTGAAACTATTCCAATCAATAGAAAAAGAGGGAATCCTCCCTAACTCATTTTATGCGGCCAGCATCATCCTGATACCAAAGCCTGGCAGAGACAGAACCAAAAAAGAGAATTTTAGACCAATATCCTTGATGAACATTGATGCAAAAATCCTCAATAAAATACTGGCAAACCGAATCCAACAGCACATCAAAAAGCTTATCCACCATGATCAAGTGGGCTTCATCCCTGGGATGCAAGGCTCGTTCAACATACGCAAATCAATAAATGTAATCCAGCATATAAACAGAACCAAAGACAAAAACCACATGATTATC
>NW_026657007.1:0-5257 GCF_009828535.3 Hylobates moloch | reverse complement strand
AGGAATGACGTTCCACAGCTGTAGAGGAGCCGGGCTAGCCTCAGCCCTGTAGGAATGACATTCCACAGCCGTAGAGGAGCTGGGCTAGCCTCAGCCCTGTAGGAATGACGTTCGGCAGCCGTAGAGGAGCTGGGCTAGCCTCTGCCCTGTAGGAATGATGTTCTGCAGCCGTAGAGGAGCTGGGCTAGCCTCAGCCCTGTAGGAATGACGTTCCATAGCCGTAGAGGAGCTGGGCTAGCCTCCGCCTGAAGCTCCTTCCAATGTGGGGAGATGAATCTGCTACACAGAGTGGGTTCCCTTCTAGGAAAATGGGCAAGTCTGGAGGACCAAGGGGGACCTGTGGGGGTCTTGAATCTGGGGAGAAGGGATATGGGACGGCTGAGCTGCCTTGCCCAGAGGCTGGGGAGGGGCAGCCTGTGCCCTGGGCCCTCCGAGTGTCCACTGGCCGCTGGGCCAGGCCGTGTCCTGTTAAAGGCTCAGGCGGGAGCAGTGTGCCCGTTTTGGGAGGATGGGGGGCAAGGATGGTGGGGTGATGCCTGCGATGTCCCCCGGGAGAGACCTTGGCCATGTGTCCGACATCTTATCATCACAGACAGAGCCCAAGCGTGTTACCTCACGGGGGGCTCTTTTCCAGTGTGCATGCCGGGCAGCTCTGAGATGGGAAACAGCTCGTGTGTGGGCCGTCCGTGGACACAGCCCCACTCCCCTCTGTGCTTCCGCCCATGTAAGACGTGCTCCTGTGTGGCCGTGACCTGTGAAGACTGAGGGCCCTGCGTGACCTGTGGGGTGTGAGGCTCGGGGAGGCTGTGAAGACGGTTCTGAGGGCCCTTCGTGACCTGTGGGGTGTGAGGCTCGGGGAAGGCAGGGCTGGGGCTCTGGCTGGGGTCTTGTCCTGAGACTGGCCAGCGTGGGGATCCTAGACCCGAGTTTCCTTGTCTGCGTGGTGGGGGTAACCGTTCTGCATCTGTGTCACGTGATTGCCGCCGGGATTCAACCCGTGAGTCACTCCATGCGACGCCTGATGCGTGCGATGTTCACCAAGCTCGTAGCTGTTGTCACCGTGACCGTGAGGCTCGTTCAGCAGAGTGGAAGGCCTCACCCCGGACGGAGCGTGGAGGCCAGGAGGGAGGATGGCTGGCCGGTCGGGGACGGCGTTTCTCTGCCCCTCCGGCCAATTCTCAGTCCCATTGGTTAGTGGCTGGGCCGTGACGGAGAGGCCTGCGCTGCTGTTGAGGGCCAGGTGGTGGGTTGAAGCGCGGGGCCCAGGCTCGAGCGTCGGAAGCTTGCCTGTTTGTCATGTGGGACCGGCCGCGGTGATGCCGGCTGTGTACCTGGAACGAAGGTGCCTGCCCTGTGTGTGCCGGGTGTTTGGGGGATTGTGTTCCTGTTTGTGGCTTCCAGCATGTTCCCAGCATCCTGAGGGTTGAGGCTTGGAGGACAGGAATGATCTTTGGCTTGAAAAACCGCTGTGGGCAGGTTTTACCAGTGAACCCCTAAAGCTGTGAAAGAGCTGCAGTGCAAGCTTCTAGTTTCCACGCGGACCGCACCGGAGAACCCGCCTGGACGCCTCGGGACCGACACGGCCCAGCGATGGGGCCGCCTTTAGCACGGAGCGTCGAGCGGAAACGGCGGTGCCCGGAACGCGGATGCCCTTTGCAGGGCTGGAGCTCGGCTCTGCCTTCCGACAACACTCGGCTGACAGCTCTGGGAGTCTCAAAACGGCGCCTTTGTTGAGGGGAGGCCCTGGACATGCTCAGAGGAGGAAGCGCGTCTTGCGTAGGGTGGGCAGCACCTGCTCAACACGCCCAACAGATCCAAGGTCGAAGGAGGAGGGGCCTGCAGATCTGAGCTTGTCCCCGAGGAACTCTCTGGAAAGGGCTCCCGCTGGCCCCTGCGTGCGATCCCTACGCTCACCAGCCCGTGTGCCGAGCTTTCTCTGTTGCTTTCGGAGTGGGTTCTGGTTCCTGCCTCCCTGGTGGGCTCTGAGTGGCAGGGCCCTGCCGACCGCTGGCCTCAGCAGCGGGTGATAGAGTGTGGGCCCGGCAGGACGAGGCTCTGTCCTTGATGGCTCCTGGGTGAGGGGGCTGTGAGGGAGGCGGCCAGCGCAAGGCGGATGGGCCCTGAGAAGCCCGTCTGTTTCCCCTTTAGCCTGAGAAAGCTGTACCCACAGAGCTGGAGGAGGGAGTGGCTCAGGACGCTGCTTAGCAAATGGATTGGTCTGGAGTCTGGGAAATGGAGGGTTAGACTTTTTGTTGTCTGAAGCTGGGATGGGTCGTGCTTTTAATTTGTCCAGGAGGACATGGGGCTGAAGAGCTCTCTGCTCTTGTGGGCCCTGATGGGATTGCTCTGAGGTCTGGCAGGACACAGAGCTGTCGGGATGGCCTCAGCCCCAAACCCGTGCCTGCCGCTTCCCGGGGGCCAGGCCAGAGGTTTCCCAGTGAGAGCTTTGGGGTCGACATTTCCAGGAGAAGAAGGCACTTCTGAAACAGCGCGCCCTTGGTGAGCTTGTGTGGCTTTTCTTTCTCTGTAACCTGATCTGAGTTGTCTCATTGAGTGTTCTGGGGTTGTGGGCATCTGGAGCCCATGGAAAGGATGGGACTGGGGGGCACATGGGGGAGACGCCCCTGCCAAGGGCAGGGGAGCCCCCCTCAGTCCCACCAGGGAGAGTCTGTGCACGGGGCTGTGGTTGATTGGCTGGCACGTTTGAATGCGGATCAATGTGCCACTTGTTTCTAAGTCAGCAGGGCCCCTGCCCCCACACACTGAGTGGCTGGATTCTGGGAGCCCTTTCCTGTGGAGAGTGGAGCCGGAGTGTGGGGTGCAGGGCCATGGCCCTGTTCCAGTGTCGGGGAGCCAGCGTGCAGGTGCTTCCTCCTGTTAGCAGTGGGCCTGTGCTGTGCTCCCTGTGGGGTTAGGCGGCCCCGGTGGGGGCTTCAGTCTTGAAAGGGGCTCATAACTCTGGGGTGCAGGCTGTCGTGCGTGGGGGCGTCACACGCGGGTCCCCAGGATGATGTGTGGTGGAGGACGGGGCAATGTGAGCTCTCCACAGAGCTTCACGTCCCTTCTGTCATCTAAACCACAGACCCCGTGCCAGGTGAGGGGCTGGGGTGGGTGAGGCTAAGGTACCTGCCTGAGGCCTTGGGGCACTTGGCAGCCCCTCCACCCCCACAGGAGACATAAGCTCGAGTGGAGAGGCCAGCCTCTGAGGAGGCGTCTTCCTGGCCACCAGCTGCCCAGAGCTCCCAGCTCAGTGCGAGCAGCTTGTGCTGGCCCCAGACAGGGGATGCTGGGCAGCCTCTCGCAGAGGAAGTGGTGGTTTTCGGACAGTGGCTGCTTCGCTTTGGGGATGAGGATGTTTTCCAGACGTGCTCTGGAACTGACATTAGGCTCTGCTGCCTACCCAGCTTGAATAGAATTAGGTCTTTAATTTTTTTGGGTTGCTGGGAATGGCTTTGTGGATGCACAGGAGAGCAGTGGTTGCTCCAGGAAGTCCGGTGGGGAGTTGGACGAACACTCGGAGCCTCCCATCCCTGAATCATCTCAGTGGGGGCGGACGGGCAGTTCCTGGGGGTGTGGCAGGGGCTGGGCTCCAGGCTGCCTGGCCTGCAGGGAGCCTCCTTCTAGATTCTTCCTCTGTATCTGTGGCATGGAGGCGTCTGCTGCCTCTGCCTGCCCCCGCCTCATTCTCCAGGTCTTCTCTATTCTGTTCCTCCCCGTGGAACCCTTACCCTTGGACCTAAGCTGAATATCTGAGAACTTTCGAGCTTGCTTTTCTGTTTAGGTTTGGAAAAAACATGGGAAGGGTGAGTGGGAGCCAAAGGCCAGTTTCTGCCTGGCTCCCCGTCCTGGGAGGAGGTGGGGAGAAGCCTTGGGCAGGGATGAGAGGTTGGGATGCCTGCCCTGAGGGGCTGTGGGCGGGAGGCCGGAGGCACCTGGTTAATGTGTTTCTGCCCCTGTGTGCGGGTGCAGGGTTCTAAGCTGGGACTCAGGGTGCAGAGGGCACACGTGTGGGACTTTAAAGTTTGTCTGTCTTGGAGGCTGAGCCCCGGGGAAGGGCAGCAGCACTCGGCCGGCTGGGCTTCCTTCTCCTGGAGGAGGGCGGTCAGGGAAGCAGGGATATCGGGGAGCGCCACCCCAGGACGGAGTAGGAGGCAGCCTGAAGTCCCCTTTGTAGACCAGACAGGGCCAGCCAGGGCCTGATGTGCGTATTCTGTTATTTATTTTAAGCGTAGGGGTCTCACTCTGTGGCCCAGGCTGAGTGCAGTGGTGTGATTGTAGCTCACTGCAGCCTGGAACTCCTGGGCCTCAGTGATCCTCCTGCCTTGACCTCCTGAGTAGCTGGGAGATGACCCCCTTCTTACCCATTCTTCCAGAATAGGTCAAATTCACATGACATGCACACACACACACACACACACACACACACACACACACACACACACACAGAGAGAGAGAAAAGACACCCACGGAAACCCTGGAATATACAAAATGATGTCCAGCCAGTATGATTTGCCCCCTCTGCACTGCCCCATCTCTGCACCGGGTCAGCCATGGCCTCTCTCCTGGAGCCGTTCTCTGTATGCGTGCCGTGGTACAGCACATGTGTGTCTGTGTGTGTTCACTCCTTATCACACGTGTGGAGTCACTCCGTGTCCTGCCTTGTGCGTGTGGCCCCCTCTCCCTGCGTGTCCCCCTCTAGGCTCTGTCGGGCGCTCACGACTTCTCTGACCAGTTTGCAGCGATGGACCTTGAAGCAGGTGCTGGGACTTTGCCGCTGCAGACGGTGCTGCGTGGGGCTCCGTGCACATCTTCACACAAGGTGCAGGTCTGCAGGATGAATTCCTGGAAGCTGCCTGGTGGCTGTAAAAATGTTCTCTTCCCAAAGGACCAAATAGGTAGAGAAGTTTAACGCTCACTTTTCCTGTCATTGAAAAGTTACATTTTTGTGGAAACCCGTCCAGGCTGGAGACAGAAGGTGTGTGCAGGGAAAGGAGGCTCTGGGGCCCCACTCTAGGCTGCCTGCTGCTCAGGTGGTTGATGTGGGGGCAGATGCCCTGTTCCCTGGGGTAGGTGCCATCCCCTCCCTGCTGCCTGGGGTAGGTGCAGCCTCCTCCCTGCTCCCTGGGGTAGGTGCAGCCTCCTGCCTGCTCCCCGGGGTAGGTGCAGCCTCCTCCCTGCTGCCTGGGGTAGGTGCAGCCTCCTGCCTGCTGCCTGGGGTAGGTGCAGCCTCCTGCCTGCTCCCTGGGGTAGGTGCAGC
>NW_026657006.1:0-5257 GCF_009828535.3 Hylobates moloch | reverse complement strand
AAGGATATTTATTCATTATTTTATGTTGTATACCTGTAGACTTTTTTATTCCTGAAGGCAAATATGATGCCTTACTAATCTTTATTTTCCATGCAGTATTCTGCCTAGTGTAAATGATTATGACATGATAGTAGGATTTAATATTTCCATTTCTGTTTCCATTGTTCTAAGTCAGTTCTCTGCTTGAAAATCATCAGTGGTGTCTTAAGTACAGTTTGAGATTTGGTTTCCTTAGCCTGGTAATCAATGCCATCTATAATCTTGTTCTGATCTAAATTTCTAGATTTAATTCCCATTCATCATTTCATGCAACATCTAACAGAGTCTAACTAAACTATTTGTTGTTTTTTGCACGTTTGTTGATTTCTTTGAGTCCTCCTTTTAACAAAGCTCTTGGTTTTCCTTCCTTCCCATGGTTGTCAGCCAGTTCTTCTCTCCCCCTTCCTGCTGGCCATTCATGAAACTATTCTGCTTCATTTAAATGAATCTAGATACTCAGATGGGTTGGTTCCCACCAGGGAGAGATTGGCCTATGAATATATATATAGGCTCCCTGCCTGCCTGTGTGCATCTGAGGACAAGGGTGGATGGTCCCCTGTACCAGGATGAATGCCAGCATGCTGTGGATTAGGCCGCTATGCTACATTGAGACATGAACTGAGGGTCAGAATGAGGATTCTGCCGTCTTTCTAATGTGAGTTTTCCTAGAGGAACATATGATGTGATCATATTGTAGATAACTACATCAACAAAACTAATATTTTGGACTTGGACTAAGTTATAAGAGAATATTGAAAAAAATATATGTATACACACATATATGCACACATATGTATATATATTTTTTATTTTAAGCAGACGGTGTTGGTATGTAACAAATACAGTTTTATACATACTATTTAATTAGGGCTAGCAAACACATTTTGCAGCTGCTTAACAAGACAGAATAGAAAAAGTTATGAGTTCAACATGTGTTTTTTTCTCAGTCTTTAACAACTATAATTCCATCTTACAAACTATCATTCAACTACATAGAAGTAATTATGTAAAGGTTTATTGAAATATTAGAGTTGGATATGATATAAATATCTACTGTTTTTGTTTGTTTGTTTTGCTATGCACCATTCTTTCTGTCCCGTGGGTCTGTATTAATTTCTGTCAAGGCCTGTACCATGTTTTTTACACTTACATATGCCCAGAAAATCTTGTAAATGTTGTTAACAAAGCTGCTTTAATATGTTCAGAAGAAAAAAATCATAAAATCACAACACTAAATTGTTAATGAGAGAGCCTTCTACAGATATAAAAAAGACAGGTGTTCTATGCACATGGATTAGAAAAGCCTGTTTAAACATACTTTTGATTTCATTTTCTTTGGAAAGATCCCAGAATAAAGGAAATAAAATCTGGTGAGATATGAATGTGAAGAGCTGCAAATGGATTTGTAAAGAAACTGCACCAATTTAATTTAAACTAAGTGAAAACTAAAAAATGCTATAAATGCCTAGATATATCCTCGTAACTGATGAAATGTCTGGGTATTTGGTGACTTGAATGTAAATAGTTTGGGGAATTGAATGTAATAGTTTTGGTGAACTGGTGAATGTAAATATTTGGTGAATTGAATATAATCATTTTCATTGGAATGACTGGTACCTGGCAGATAACAAAAATTGGGAGGTAGAAGCATCCATGAATGTAATCTGGTTCAGCGTTCTTAACTGTAACTTAATTGTAACTCAGTCACAACCTATGGTGCAACTGACAGCAGGGTTCAAGTCCTCTGTCTATTACTTAGAAGCACCTTCATGGTCCTCTCAATTCAATCTCTATTACACGTATTTATTGAATATTTTGAGTCCATAAAATATGTTTGGTGACATAATATTAGGAAAGATGGCTTGTGACGGCCCAGGAGTGATTCATGGAAACTAAGGGCGGGGGATGAGTCAAACTCCTGAGGTATCAGAGGCAGGACCGGACAAGAGCCCTGGGGCAAAGCTTGTCTATTCTTGCCCCATGAGTCTCTTCCCCTTGGTTTGCCCCTTCACCTTTCTCCACAGATCAGCTTTGTCTTCTCCTTCCTCGTACCTGAGAGCTCTGCCATCGGTATCTATGGCAGCATGTGGTTCTTCCAGCCCTGCAATTCACCTCTACTGTCAGCTTTCATCCCTATCATGTACTCCAGTGCCCCAAGTTAATAGTTCAACAAGAATAAGGGGGAATCTGACTGGATGGTTTAGGTCAAGTATGTATTACAAGTCTAATCAGTTATGACAAAAATAAAAGGGGCTTTCTCTGCTTATGGGGCTCACCTTTGGTGAGGGAAGTAGTGTTCTGTCCTAACTGGCTTCGTGTTGCTGTAGCAGAATACCCAAGACTGCATAATTTGTTTAAAAGAGGTTTATATAACTCATGGTTATGCAGGCTGAGAAGTTCTTAGGCGTGGCCCTGGCTTCAGGCATGGGCTTTTTTGCTGTGTCACAACATGACAGAGAAGGCCAAAGGGGAGGTGGATGCATGTGAAAAGAAGAAAACTTGAGGGGTATCCCAGCTTTATAACAACCCCTTCTGGCAAGTACTCATCCAGTCCCATGAACTCATCTAGTCTTGCGAGAGTAAGAACAGCAGCAGGCCATTCATGCAAGATCTACTCCATAACCCAAACGCCTCCATGTAGGCTGAACCTCCCAACACTACCACCTTGGGAGCGAGATTTTAACATGAGTTTTTTAGGGACCAACAAACCACATCCAAACCATAGCATGTTTTCAAAAAGAGAAATATGGGCTAGGAAAACATCCCAGAAATTATTTGATACAACTCACTTTTTTTCATTCAACATGCAGTTGTCTAGGACCCAAATTGTGTGCCATGTTGTAGGGGTGAACAGGAGGGTCAACATCCCTGGCTTCACTGAGATTGCATTCTAACTTATAAGGCACCAAGACGGATGCTGAGTGAGTCTGTCAACAGGTTACATTTTCTCTGATTTCCAGGAGTTTAGTTTAGAAAAAACTCAAGTCTTGAAATCTAATAATTGAAGAGATTAAATATTCTTTATAATTTCCCATTTATGACATTACAAAGTCAAATCTATTAACACTTTTGACCCCTACAGAGTAGTATTCCAGGCACTTCATGGGATACAGAGGAAGGATAATATAGATCCTACTGACAAGGTGATTAAGCACTGCTGAGGCAATAATTTACACAGAGAACAACTATAGAGTTTAAATATGTGTGATGAAGTTTATGCTGGGAGCCATAAATGCAAAAGACACTTGGAGAAAACACAAATTTCTGTAGGCTGAGGTCACCAAGGAAAAACATAACAGGACATGTGAAGCTTTATCTGGGATTTGCATTTGGACAGAATTTCAATATGAAAATAATTTTAAGTTAGAAGGTTTATAATCTTCTCTAGTGAACCATGAAGAAATGGAATTTTTTTCTACTAATACTAACTGGAAACACATTAATCATGAATAAATGTGAACTATAAAGATCAAGTTGAGAAATGGATGACAAATATAGCAGATGTAGGATAACAGCCATTTGTGACACTTTAGTTCATTAACGTTTCATCCTAAAGAGATTCACTTATGGATGCAGGAGGTTTACAAAGGGAAGATGATGAAAAATACTGTCCTGGGCCAGTTCTGAGTGGCCACTTGTAAAGGAAAAGTAAATATTATTTTCCCACTGGAACAGTTGACTGTAGGACGTGGGCATTAGGCAGCATTAGGCAGCATTAGGGTAAGATCCAATAAGGGCAGTAGTATTTAGAGACCTCCAGAGAAAATGTGCTGAGATCAAAGGTATAAATAAAAGAGAACTGGGCCCTAGGAATGCAGAACTCTTATTTGCAAACAAGTCACATGTGATGATGCATTGGAAACAAAGTTTGTAAGGACTTATTTGGTCTTTGGAAAGCTTTGTTTAACGAAAAGGTCAATTTTCAAAGCAAAGGAAGCACAAATCTCATCAAGTTGGAAGCCAAATTTCCGATAATTAATCTGACCATTCAGAACAGAAATGAGATTTTTTTTTTATAAGAACTGGCTTTATTTATGCCAAAATCTACTTGAAAATGTTTTATTTTTTATTCTTCTTTAAGTGAAGTTTAGAAGAAAAATGAAAAGTGATTTTAGTGTGGTTGTGAAAGGTTATTCTCTCTGTGCTTCACCTCCTCCACTTTCTGGATATTCACTACCATCTGCAAGTCCTGAATTATATTATTTTTGGATTATATTATATAACTGTAATTTTTGCATTTATATTAAAGACCTAACCTCAGAGCCTGAAATTTTCTGCTGTAATTGCACTGAGGAATGTTTTTCAACAATGATTTGGGTTGAAGAATTCTCAATCAACTACCCTTTTCTTTTTCCTGGAAGAATTGCTGGCCTCTTCCCAAAAGGAATTGAAGAGTCTGCTCTGTAGCCTCCCCAAGCAGTGAGACTCATAACATTTTTTCTTCTTTTCCTTGTGTGCCTAAACTATGTTTACAGTAAAATTGTACACATATATGTAATAAGAGGATACTGCTGTGGGAGTACTTATACTCAAATACAAATGTATACAAATACACAGAAATTTTACAAAAGAACCACAAGATCACTGATATATGTGAATTCTAGCCATGAGTTTTGAGACAGCCTCCAATGGGCTGTGTCTTTGAAAAAGGTTTTTGCTGAGAACCAGTCTGGAGATACTAAAGTGCAGAATCCATTGGCAGAATAAGGGACCTTTCTCTTGCCTTCCTTAGAAAGCCTATAGATACCTGTTAGCATATTGCAAAACACACAAATTGTGTATCAAATTTTAATGAGAAAAGTGCTAAACACAGAAGGCATGGCCATCTTTGAGTCAGGCTGAAAGCGACCCAGTTGTCCCATAGACTGTTCTTTTCAGTAAACATATAAATTTTACCCTTCTAGTCTTAAAAACTTTAAACTTATGTTCGTTTTTATTTTTATTTTTATTTATTTATTTATTTTGAGACAGAGTCTTGGTCTTTAGCCCAGGCTGAATTGCCGTGGCACAATCTCGGCTCACTGCAAACTCTGCCTCCTGGCTCCTGCCTCAGCCTCCTAGGTAGCTAGGATTACAGGCATGCACCACCACACCCAGCTAATTTTTGTATTTTTAGTAGAGACAGAGTTTTGTCATGTTGGCCAGGCTGGTCTTGAACTCCTAACCTCACGTGATCCTCCCATCTCGGCCTCCCAAAGTGCTGGGATTACAGGTGTGA
>NW_026657005.1:0-5258 GCF_009828535.3 Hylobates moloch | reverse complement strand
AAGCTTTCTGTTGATTGAGCAGTTTGAAACACTCTTTTTGGAGAATCCGCAAGTGCACATTTTCAGAGCTTAGAGGCCTATGATGGAAAAGGAAATACCATAACACAAAAACCAGACAAAAGCATTATGAGAAACTACGTTGTGATGTGTGCATTCATCTCCCAGAGTTAAACATTCCTTTTGATTTAGAAGTTTGGAAATGCTCTTTTTTTTTTTATAATCCACAAGTGGACATTTGGAACGCTTTGGGAACTACGGTAGAAAAGGAAATATCTACACATAAAATCTAGACAGAAGCAATCTGAGAAACTTCTTCAGGATGTGTGCATTTATCTCACAGAATTAAACCTATCTTTTCATTCAGCTGTTTTGAAAATCTCTTTTAATAGAATCTGAAAGGGGAAATTTTGAGCACTTTGAGGCCTATGGTGGAAAAGGAATTATCTTCACTTAAAAACTAGACAGAAGAATTCTGAGAAACTTCTTTGTGATGTGTGCATTCATTTAACAGAGTTGAACATTTCTTTGGATTGAGCACCTTAGAAACACTCTTTTTGTAGAATCTACCAGTGGACATTTGGAGTGCTTTTAGACCTGAAGTGGAAAAGGAAATAACTTCACATAAAAACAAGACAGAAGGATTTTGAGAAACTACTTTGTGATGTGTGAATTCATCTCCCAGAGTTGAACATTTCTTTTGATACAGCAGTTTGTAAATTCTCTTTCTGTAGTATCTGGGAGTCACCACCCTGATGATGATGAAGCTTCTGGGAGTCACCTCACCGAAGATGATGAAACTGCTGGGAGTCACCACCCCAATGATGATGAAGCTTCTGGGAGTCACCACCCCAAAGATGATGAAGCTTCTGAGAGTGGCCAACTCGAAGATGAAGCTTCAGGGAGTCACCATGCCGATGATTATGAAGTTTGTGGGAGTCACCACCCCAATGATGATGAAGCATTTGGAAGTCACTACACAGATGATAATAAAGCTTCTGTTAGTCAATACCCCGATGATGATGAAGAATCTGGGAGTCACCACCCAGATGATAATGAAGCTTCTGGGAGTCACCACCCCGATGATGATGAAGCATTTAGGAGTCACCACCCCGATGATGATGAAGCTTTGGTTAGTCAACACCCCAATGATGATGAAGCTTTGGGGAGTCACCACAATGATGATGATGAAGCTTCTTGGAGTCACCACCCCTATGATGATGAAGCTTCTGGGAGTCAACACCCCTATGATGATGAAGCTTCTGGGAGTCATCATCCCAAAAATGATGAAGCCTCTGGGAATAACCACCCCGGTGATGATAAAGCTTCTAGGAGTAACGACCCAGATGATGATGAAGCTTATGGGAGTCACCACCCCGATGACGACAAACCCTCTGGGAGTCATCACCCCAATGATGATGAAGCTTCTGACAGTCACCACCCTGATGATGATGAAGTATCTGGGAGTCAACAATCTGATGATGATGAAACTGCTGGGAGTCACCATCCCAATGATGATGAAGCATCAGGGAGTCACAACCCCGATGATAATGAAGCTTCTGGGAGAGACCACTATGATGATGGAGATTCTGGGAGTCACCAATCTGATGATGAAACTTTTGGGAGTCGCCACCATGAAGATGAAGCTTCTGGTAGACACCAAGCTGATGACAAAAGTTTGGGAGTCACCACCCCGATGACAAAGCTTCTAGAAGGCACCAATTTGCTGATGAAGCTTCTGGGAGTCACCACCACGATGATGATGAAGCTTCTGGGAATCACCAACATGATGATGGAGCTTCTGGCAGTCACCACCCCGATGATGATGAAGCTTCTGGGAGTCATGACTCCGATGATGATGAAGTTTCTGGGAATCACCACTCCAATGATGAAGCTTCTGGTAATCACGACCATGATGATGATGAAGCTTCTGGGAATCACCACCCTGATGATGAAGATTCTGAAAGTGACCATTCCGATGATGAAGCTTCTGGGAGTCACCACCCTGATGATGAAGCTTCAGGGAGTCACCACCCAGATGATGAAGCTTCTGGGAGTCAAAACCACGATGAAGAAACTTCAGGGAAACACCACCCTGATGATGAAGCTTCTGGGAATAACCACCCCGCTGATGATGAAGCTCTGGGAGTCACCACCCTGGTGACGATGAAGATTCTGGGAGTCACCACCCAGATGATGAAGCTTCTGGGAGTCACCACTCTGATGATGAAGCTTCTCGGAGTCACCACCCGATGATGAACCTTCTGGTAGTCACCACCCTGATGATGATGAAGCTTCTGGGAGTCACCACCCCGATAATGAAGATTCTGGGATTCACCTCCCTGATGATGAAGCTTCTTGGATTGACCACCCCGATGATGAAGCTTCTGGGAGTCAGCACGAGGATGATGAAGCTTCTGGGAGTCAACCTCCTGATGATGATGAAGCTTCTGGGGGTCACCACTGTGATGATGAAGCTAATGGAAGACACCACCCTGATGATGTTGAAGCTCCTGAGAGTCACAACCTCGATGACGAAGCTTCTGGGAGTCACCACGCCGATGATGAAGCTTCTGGGAGACACCACCCAGAAAATGAAGTTTCTGGGAGTCAACACAACAATGATGATGAAGCTTCCGGGAATCACAAACCCGATGATGAAGTTTCTGGCAGTCACCACTCCGATGATGATGAAGATTCGGGAATCACCACCCCGATGAGAATGAATTTTCTGGTAGTCAAAACCCTGATGATGAAGCTTCTGGTAGTCACAACCATGATGATGATGATGAAGATTCTGGAGTCACCACCAAGATGATGAGGCTTCTGGGAGTCACCACCCAGATGATGAAGCTTCTGGGAGCCAGCAACCCGATTATGAAGCTTCTGTGAGGCAGCAACCAGATGATGAATCTTCTCTGAGTCACCACCGAATGAAGAAGATTTTGTGAATCACCACCCAGATGATGAAGCCTCTGGGAGGCATCAACAGGATGATGAAACTTCTGGCAGCCAGCATCCTGATGATGAATGTTCTGGGAGTCAGTAAACAGAAGATGAAGCTTCTGGGAGTCACCACCCCGATTAAGAAGCTTCTGTGAATCACCACCCCTATAATGAAGCTTCTGGGAGTCACCAAAATGATGACGAAACTTATGGGAGTCATGCCCACGATAATGAAGATTCTGGGTGTCACCACGCTGATGATGAAGCTCGTGGGAGTCAACACCCCAATGATGAAGCTCCTGGGAGTCAAGTCTCCGATGACAATGAAGCTTCTGTCAGTCACCACCCCGATGAGAAAGATTCTGGGAGTCACCATCCCGATGATGAAGCGTCTGGAAGTCAACACCACAAAGATGAAGCTTCTGTGAGTCAACTCCCCGATGATGAAGCTTCTGAGAGGCACTACCCCGATGATGAAGCTTCTGGGAGACACCACCCCAATGATGAAGCTTCCGGGATTCTCCACCACAAAGATGATGAAGATTTGGGGAATCACCAACCCGATGATGAAGCTTCTGGCAGTCACCACCCCCATGAAGATGAAGCTTTGGAGAGTCAACAGCCCAATGATGAAGATTCTGGGATTCACCACGCCGATAATGAAGCTACTTGGATTCACCACCCCGATGATGAAGCTTCTGGGAGTCACCTCCTGGATGATGAAGCTGCTGGGAGTAAACAGCCTGATGATGAAATTTCTGGGAAACACCACCCCGATGATGAAGCTTCTGGGAATCACCGCTCAGATGATGATGATGCTTCTGGGAATAAACACCCTGATGATGATGAAGCCTCTGGGAGTCACCACCATGATGATGAAGCTAATGGGATTCACCACCCTGATGATGATGAATCTTCGGGAGTCACCATCACTATGATGAGGCTTCTGTGAGTCACGACCCTGATGATGAAGCTTCTGTGAATCCCCACCCCGATTATGAAGATTCTGGGAGTCACCAACCCAATGATGAAGTTCATGGAAGTCACCAACCTGATGATGATGAAGCTTCTGGGAGTGACAATCCAAATGATGACAAAGTTTCTTGGAGTCACCTCCCCGATGATGAAACTTCTGGGAGTCACCACCCTGATGATGACGCTTCTGGGATTCACCACCCCGATGATGAAGCTTCTAGGAGTCACCAAAACGATGATGAAGCTTCTGAGATTCACCACGGCCATGATGAAGTTTCTGGGAGTCACGACCCTGATGATGAAGATTCTGGGAGTCAACACACCTATGATGATGAAGCTTCTAGGAGTCACCACGCCAATGATAATGAATCTTCTGGGAGTCACCACCCAGATGAAGATGAAGCTTTTGGCAGTCACCACCCCGATGATGATGAAGCTTTTGGGAGTCTACACCTCGAAGATGATGAAGCTTCTGGGAGTCAAAACCTTGATGAAGAAGCTTCTGGGAGTCACCACTCCAAAGATGAAACTTCTGGGAATCACCACCCTGATGAAGAAACTTCTGGGATTCGCCACCCCAATGATGAAGACTCTGGGATCACCACCAAAATCATGATGCTTCTGGGAGTGACCACCCCAATCATGATGCTTCTGGTCGTCACCACCCAGATGATGATGAGGCTTCTGGGCGTCATCACCCCGATGATGATGAAGCTTCTGGGATTCACCACCCCAGAGATGATGAAGCTTCTGGGAGTCACCACCCCAAATATGATGAAGCTTCTGGGAGTCATAACCCCGATGATGATGCTTGTCAGAGTCACCACCCAGAAAATGAAATTTCTGGGAATCAACACCCCAATGATGAAGCTTCTGGGAGTCACAACCCCAATGATGAAGCTTCTAGGAGTCAACACCCAGATGATGAAGATTCTCGGAGTCATCACAACAATGATGAATCTCCTGGGAATCACCACCCCAATGATGAATCATCAGGGAGTCACCATCCCGACGATGATGAAGCTTCTGGGAGTCAACACCCCGATGATGATGAAGCTTCTGGGAGTCACCAATCCGGTGATGATGAAGCTTCTGGGAGTCATCAAGCCGAAGATTATGAAGCTTCTGGGAGTAAACACCCCGATGATAAATTTTCTCAGAGTCACAACCCCGATGATCAAGTTTCTGGGAATCACCACCCCAATGATGAAGCTTCTGGGAGTCCCCACCCCGATGATGAATCTTCTGGCAGTCACCACAAAGTTGATGAAACTTCTGGGAATAACCACCCCATTGATGAAGCTTCAGGGAGTCACCACCTCAATGATGATGAAGCTTCT
>NW_026657004.1:930-5258 GCF_009828535.3 Hylobates moloch | reverse complement strand
CTGAAACATTCTATCATCCCAGACAGGAACTCTGTGCCCATTAGACACTAGCCTCCACCCATTTCCACTCCTGCCAGCCCTGAAAACCTCTATTCTACTTTGTGTCTCTATTACTTTGCCTGTTCCACGTGCTTCATATAGATGGAATAGTGTAGTCTCTGTCTGACGTCTCACTTAGCATAATGTTTTTAAGTTTTATCTATGTGGTAGCAAGTATCAGAATTCCCTCCCTTTTCAAAGATCACTAATATTCCATTTTATGTCTATACTACATTTTGTTTATCCATCTATCCCTCAATAGACTTTTTAGGTTGTTTCCACATTGTGGTTGCTGTAAATAAGGCTGCTGTGATGCTGCAATGAACACAGGTGTAGCAGCCAGGTGTGGTGGCATGCGCCTGTAGTTCCTGCTACTCAGGCATCTGAGGCAGGAAGATCGCTTAAGCCCGGCAGTCCTGGGCTGCAGTGTGCTGTGTTGATCAGATGTCTGCACGAAATTAGACATTAGTACAGTGATCTCCTGGGATAGGGAACTATCAGGTTGCCTAAGGAGGGGTGAACCGGCCTGGGTTGGAGACAAAGCAGGGCACAACTCTCAGTTTGACCAGCAGGCGGCCGTGCCTGTGGACAGCCCTGCAGCAGGGGGTCTTGCCTGTGGACAGCTCTGCAGCAGGGAGATCGTGCCTGTGGACAGTCCCGCAGCGGGGGGATCATGTCTGTAAACAGCCATGCAGCAGGGGGTCATGCCTGTGGACAGCCCCGCAGCAGGGAGATTGTGCCTGTGCACAGCCCCGCAGCAGGGAGATCGTGCCTGTGGAGAGACCCGCAGCAGGGAGATCGTGCCTGTGGAGAGACCCGCAGCAGGGGGTCATGCCTATAAACAGCCCCTGCACTCCAGCCTGGGAAACATAGTGAGACCTCATTTATTAAAAAAAAAAAGGGGGGGGGTGGGGAGAGAACACAGGTGTACAAGTATCTATTTGAGTAACTGCTTTCCATTCTTTTGAAGATAGATATAGGTAGATAAAGATACAGATATAGAGATTTATAGATGTGAGTGGGATTACTGAATCATATGGTAATTCTAGGTCTAAATTTTTGAGGAACCGTGTTTTCCACAGCCGATATACTATTTTTCATACCCACACTCAATGCACAAGAGTTACAATTTTTCCACATCCTTGTCAGCACTTGTAATTTTCTGGGTGTTTTTGTTTTGTTTTGAGGCCAAGTCTCCTTCTGTCTCCAGGCTGGAGTGCAGTGGCATGATCTCGGCTCACTGAAACCTCCGCCTCCCAGGTTCAAGCGATTCTCATGCCTCAGCCTCTCAATTAGCTGAGATTACACATGTGTGCCACCATGCCCGACTAATTGTGTGTGTGTGTGTTAGTTTTTGTTTTATTTTTTTTTGGTACAGATGAGGTTTCACCATGTTGGCCAGGCTGCTGTCACACTCCTGATCTCAGGTGATCCCAAAGGGCTGGGATTACAGGTGTGAACCAGCGTGCCTGGCCTCTGATTTTTTGTTTTTTCTTTTTTGATAGCAGCCATCCTAATGGGTGTGCAATGTGTGTCTGTGTGTTTTAATGTCACATTGGTGATTCTAATGTGTAACCAGGAAAGAAAAGCAAGGATTCTGGATCTCAGTTTTTCGTCTAGGTAAACTGGAGCAAATAAAACCTATTGAAGAGTTCTCTTGATGATTGAATGAGTTCCCCCATAGAAGGTAAAATCTACAAATGTTGGTTCCTCTCTTATTCCCTTGGAATTCTACTAAACTTCCTGCCTCAACATACAGAGAAACTCCCTGAAGCCTAAAACTGCAGATTTGACACAGGGCTGATTTTAACTTCTGTTTTGCTTTTACCATATAGCTAGCTGCAAATGTTACATGTGTCTTCCATGACATCTAAATAGCACTACACCTGCACAGCTTTCCTCTCAAATTAACTACTCATCAGTTCTATTATTAAACAAATAAGGAGCAGCTGTAATACTGAAGGAATGAGTGGGATTGTGCTTTAAAATTACATCTTTGCCAACACTTTTAGTTTGCTTGGTGAATAACTACAAGTTTTCCAGTTAAATTAATAGAATATATTATACCCATAAAATCCCGAAATACTTGGCAATACACACAACAGAATATTTTACAAGTAGAGAATACAATAAATGTATGACACTTTAGAAATGCATTGAGATAAGTTTAAACAGAGTTTGCTTTTAATTGGTGTACTTTCTTTCATCTCACAGTAATAAGCTGTGGTTTAGTTTATCGGCTGAATACTCATTATGCTGTCCTTTGTAAAATTCTGGAGGTCCGCAGTAATGTGATTATTGAGCTTCAACAGAATACACAGAGGATCCCAGGAACCACAAACTAATCCATCCACTATCCAGTATCTAAAGTGTTTGCAAAAATAAAAACAAACAACAACAACAAAAAAGCTGAACAACTGACTTGTAGCAAAGCTATCAGGTTACTGCAAAAGTAATTGTGGTTTTGCCATTGAAAGTAATGAAAGTAATTGAAAGAATAGCTGTTCTAGCTGGACATTCTACAATGTATGCCACAACCATGGATCAGTAATGTATTGAAAACCCAAACCAACTGAGGATCACTGCTGTTCATTATTCCCGTCGTGTCATAATGTGGCAAACTAAAACTAAGGACCTGTAACAAGGGATTTTCAGAGGGAAAGCAAATATATTTGTTAAAGCAAACAAAACTGGCAATTTTCAATTTGCTCAAATCATACTATTCACATACTTTGTATGCTTCTCTACAAAATCCAGAACTTTTGATAGGATCACCCTTACGTAAAACTCTAAAGTGAGCAGCTTCTGATCAATAGGCCTCAACTCCTTTTCCCTTCTGTATCACAGAGCATGTGGGTGAATCCATCACATGACCTAATACGATTTGGCCAGTTGGGAAAGGTCTCTTTAAAGAACTAACACTCAGGCTGGGATCTAGAGCAAAGCACCGTAAACTTGAATATGCATATGAACCAGCTGGGGACCTTGTCAACATGCAGATTCTGATCTCTAGCAAGCTCCCAGGGATGCCTATCTGACTGCCTAAATGCAAGGCTAGGCTCTGCATAAACAGAAACAAATAAGGCAAACCTAGTCCTTGCATCTTTAGAGCTTGCAGTCTAGCAGAATTATTTCATGGGTAGAAAATCATTAAAGATTTTTAAACGAAGGAGAGACATGATCGAATTGAAATTTTTGAAGAACCTCTCTGGGAGTGCCATAGAGAAGGTATTGGAGAGGCAAAGAGTTGGAAAGAGGAGTATATGTTTGCAGACCAGGTGAAAGATGCGGATGACAGAAGCAGATAATTTTAGCACATAATTTGAAGGTGAAATAACAGCACTTGGTTGCAAGTTGTGATAGTAGGAGGGTGGCAGGAATAAGAAAGCATCAAGGATGATGATGCTTTCTGGAAGAAGAAAATGGGTAAATGGAGATAATTTTTATGAAAAATGGTAAGGCTGAAGAAGAAATAAACTAACAAAAGGGAGATGATTGAGCAAGTGGCATAGATTTGGGGGCAGAACTCAAGAGTTTTGAATTCTGATTTTAGGAATGCCTGTGAAAATCCCAGTGAAGATTTCAAGATGGCAGGTGCACATAATGTTTTGGAGCTTGGGAGGAGAGGTCTGTAGGAGCCATATGCATATAAATGGTATCTAAAGCCATAGGAATTAATAAAACATTTTCTAGAGTCTGTGTAGGCAGGGGTGTCCACTCTTTTGGCTTCCCTGGCTGCATTCGAAGAAGAAGAATTGTCTTGGGCCACACATAAAATATACTAACATTAACAATAGCTGATGAGCTAAAAAAATCATAAAAAATCTTATAATGCTTTAAGAATGTTTACAAATTTGTGTTGGGCTGCATTCAAAGCTGTCCTGGGCCACACATGGCCCACAGGCCATGGATTGGACAAGCTTAGTATGGAATAAGAACAGAAGAGGACCCAGGATTTAGGAACTTCAACATTTAAAGTTTGGGCAAAAGGGAGGAGCTGATAAGAAAATAGTTCAAGCTAGAGGAAGAGGTCAGGGGTCTACTCTACTGAATGTTCCTGAAACCCCATTGGAATTATATATTACATAATATGTACAATATATGTTACTTGGGCGATGGATACCCTAATAGCTTTGAACTGACCACTATGCATGGAACAAAACTGCACATGTATCCCATTAATTTTATATAAACAAAAGTAAATAAATAGAAGGAAGGAAGGAAGGGATAAAGAGAGAGAAGGAAGGAAGGAAGGAAGGAAGGAAGGAAGGAAGGAAGGAAGGAAGGAA
>NW_026657004.1:0-920 GCF_009828535.3 Hylobates moloch | reverse complement strand
GAAGGAAGGAAGGAAGGAAGGAAGGAAGGAAGGAAGGAAGGAAGGAAAGGAGAGCGAGGAAAGGAAAGGAAAGAAGGAAAGGAGAGCGAGGAAAGGAAAGGAAAGGAAAGGAAAGAAGGGAGAGCGAGGAAAGGAAAGGGAGGGAAGGAAGGAAGGGAGAAAGAGGAAAGAAAGAGAGAGAAAGAAAGAAAGAGAGAGAAAGAAAGAGAGAAAGAGGAATAGTGCTCGTGATGCTTAGGAATCACCAGTTCTGGGTGTGCTGAATTGTGTCCCCCAGATTCCTATGTTGAAGAGCTTATCCCCACTGCCCCAGAGGGGACTGATTTAGAGAAGGCCTTCAAAGAGGTAAGTGAAGTCAAATGAAGCCATATGGGTGGACCCTAAACCAATATGGCAGGTGTCCATCTAAAAAGAGATTGAGACACAGGCAACACAGCCTGAGGACACAGAAGGAAGGGAGCAATCTGCAAGGCTGCAGTTCTCAGAAGAAGGCAAACCTGCTGACATTCCTTCCTGGATTTCCAGTCTTCAGAGCTGTGAGAAGATAAACAACTCAATCTGTGGCAGTTTGTGATGGAAGCCCCTAGCACTCTTATATGGTGAACTTAGCACAAGCAGTTTAATAGGCTTGGTGAAAGTGAAAGCCAAACTGACCTGAATAAAGAGTGAAAGGAAAATGAGCAAAAGGAGATAGTAAGTGTGGAAAATCCCTGAGGAAAATTTTCCAAGAAAGGAGGAGATGGCTTGATAGCTAGAAAGACACACAGAGTCAAAGTTAAGGCTTCTCCAGGATAGAAGATTTTTTAAATGAAAAATTTACATTTAAATGCTGACAGAATGCATCAAGAAGGAGAGAGATTGAAGATGCAGATAACAAATGGAAAAGCAATGAACAGAATCCCTGAAAAGTTAGGAAAAGA
>NW_026657003.1:0-5261 GCF_009828535.3 Hylobates moloch | reverse complement strand
AAATACACAGGAACCATTCATGTGAAAGAGGAAAAACGTTTCAAAAATTCCAGATTCTAACAGTGTAAATTAAAACTCTTACCTACCACTTATAAAGCCAAAACATTGATACTAAAGATCTCACAAAAGGAGCCACACAGAAATGCAAACAATAAAACAATAACATTTTAAATGCAATTCAGTCTTCTTCCATGAAATAAGAACTATGAAAACTATAAACCTTATTCAAAAATGAAAACACAATCTTGAAATTCATTTCAAAGTTTCACACCAAACACTCTTTGATGAGACAATAGCAATCTTTAAGCCTGAGATAAATCTCCTTAACTGCCTGGTTTTAAGAGAGTGAGAGTAATCCCAGCACTTTGGGAGGCCGACGTGGGAGGACTGCTTGAGCCTGGAGGTGGAGACCAGACTGGACAACATAGCAAGACCATGTCTCTACTAAAAAAAATTTTTTTTAATTGGCTGGGTGTGGTGGTGGCACATGCCTGTGTTCCCAGCTACTCAGAAGGCTAAGATAGGAGGATCGCTTGAGCCCAGCAGGCTGAGGCTGCAGTGAGCTGTCATCATGCTACTGCACTCCAGCCTGGGTGACACAGAGACCCTGTCTCAAACAAAACGAAAGTAAACCAGGGAGAATAAAAAACGAAAAAGGAAAAAACACACAGCGTCTTGGGAGGTTAAGGGGATTAATTTGTGTCATAGCCATCAGACCAGCTGCCTACCCTTCTCCCTCCCTTCATGGAGTATCACACAGATGGTAGGAGTCCAGTGCAGTAAGTCTGCCTAATTTGGGTGAGCCACTGCTTATTGTTTACTGTCAGAATTTTTGTGAAAGGCTTATATGCAAAATGTCTTTTTACATGTATAATATAAAAAACTAAAACCTTGATCTATTTTGTTACTTGTAGTTAAAAAGACACCCATAAGTATGAAGAATTACAAAATACAAAGAGTCAACACGTTAGTTTATTATTCCATTCTTTAAAAAAATAAAAGTGAAACTTTTAGTTCTATCCTTAAAAGCTTCAGGAATGGTTCCTAATTAGTTCATGACAAGTTGAGTGACACAGAAAACTTCTAATTATCTGAAGAGTTTACACCACCAAGTGGAAAGATACCTGGGCACTTTCTAAGGTGATTTCATATCTGGAACTCAATTTTCTTCCTACTGTAAAGTGGCGGGGGACACTGCAAACTGATACAGGAAACGATAAACCTGACTTGCAGAAGAAGAAATAAACCTACATCAGGTGCCTAAAGGAAGGCTGTTTCTGAGCCCATAACTACCGGTACAGCCCTCTACCCACAGATATCCCCAAAGGGAATGACTTTTTTTTTTTTTTTTTTAAATACGGAGTCTTGCTCTTGTCGCCCAGGCTGTAGTGCAATGGCACGATCTCAGCTTACTGCAAACTCCGCCTCCTGGGTTCAGGCTATGCTTCTGCCTCAGCCTCCCGAGTAGCTAGGATTACAGGAGCCCGCCACCACGACTGGCTAATTTTGTATTTTTAGTAGAGACGGGGTTTCACCATGTTGGCCAGGCTGATCTCGAACTTCTGAACTCAGGTGATCCACCTGCCTCAGCCTCCCAAAGTGCTGGGATTACAGGCCTGAGCCACCGCACCCGGCAGTTTTGTCATTATTTTAGGCAACAGGATTCCTAGAGGGGCATACCTCTTACCTTTTGACAATCTCTGCCTGTACTATGTAGAGCGGTATCAAGTCCTGGGGGAAATACCAGAATCCCGAGGCCTGCAGTTACACCAATTAACACGACCTCACTGTGCCTAGGGGTCAGAATGCTAGAAGCTCAGGTGTTAGGCACCTCTAAATGCTGAGGCCATGAAATAGTGCTAAACTCTACCCCCCCACCCCTCAAGCATCGTTGCTGTTTACTTTAGCTACTTGTACCCTAAGAATGTGTAGGTAAGGGGAGGGGAGGGCAGCGTCCTCTGAGTTCTGCTTCGGCGCTCCTGAACTCACTGCCAAGAAAAGCTCAGATGTTGAGGGAGAGGGAAGAGGAGGAAGTTTGTTTCTGAAGAGGCTGACCCTCTGTGAACCCGCCTCAGAACTGAGCACAGGTGTTCAAGAAATGTATACCGAACCGAACACTCAATAAACAACACTATTCAACACACATGCTATCGATTATGTGCCAGGTGCCATTTGGAATCGTTTCCACACGTGTCACTCGTTGAATCCTCAAGACAACCCCAAGAGGTGGGAACTCTTATTATCTCCATTTTACAGTTAACTGATAACATTTTAATAACCGATAACATTTCAGAGATAACTCTTATCTCCATTTAGAGATTAACTCCACTTCGAGCAAACATTTTAGGAAACCGGGTCCCCGGGACGTTTAAAAACTTGCTCAAGGTCACAGGGCTAGTCAATGGTGAGGGTGCTGTTTGAACGGAGCCACCCCGTCTCCAGATTCTACGCTATTACAAAGCCTCTCGGTCAAGAGAAATTAAGTTAGGAAGATCTGAAATGAGTGGGGTCAACTGGAGACTCGAAGGAGGCCGAGGCCACCCTTTCCGTGTCCTGTAACCCAACAGGCACCTCTTGAGCACACCGACTTCGCCCGGCGCACAGCTGGGCCCGGGGGCAGGAGGGGGTTGTCGAGAAGGGGGAAGTCCACACGGACCTTGGCGTGATCCCGGTCCGTGCCGCTTCTCCTGAGGCCAGGAACGGAATGCAGGGCGTGCAGGCGAAGTAAAGGCTTCCCGGCTCCCCTAGCGCCTTCCACCCTGCTCTGGGTGGCCCGGCCCGCCCTGCCCTCCGGCCCCGCCTCAGCCCCACTCGCGCCCCATCCCGGCCAGCCCGGGAGGTCTCACCGGGTTCTGAGAAGCGCCAGACAACACGCGGGAGACGGCGGCGAGCATCTTCCTCATGAAGCACAGGCAGTGGCGGCAGCGGCGAGTCCTCACAGCCCAAGAGGCACGACGGGGGTGCCCCCAAGTCTCCTTCAGGTGCCCCAGCAGACGCCACGCCTCAGTCACAGCGCGACGTGACAGAGTCGTAATAACGTCATGCGCTGCGCCGGGCCGCGGGCCAACCAGAACGGCGTCCAGGGGGTGCCCCGCCCCCGCTAAAGGCCTGCGGCTGCCCATTGGGTATCAGCGTCAGAGAGGGAGGGGCTGAGGGCTCTATCCGACACCACGCCGCGGGCGGGTGAGGAGGCGGGGCCTGAGAGCGCCTGCGTGGGAAGGTGGGCCCCTGCCTCCAGGGCGCCGCGGGAAAGGAGCCTTCCTAGAATCCGCTCTGCAGACCACCGGGGAGGTTGTGCAGGCCCCGTCCTACCGAGCGCCTACTCCTGCCGGTGCTGCAGCTCTGCAGCCCTCGTTCAGTACACGAGATGATGAAGATTAGCAGCATGCTCAGAGCCAAAAGACAGAACATCTGGTTTCTGTAAATGGTCTGCCACTAACTTGTCTTTAAAAGATCACGTAGCAGTTGGAAAATTCTGCCCTGTCTACTTGAACGCGGATCAAAAATTTTGTTTCCCAATATATGTCGAGAGGACAATGGGAAAAATCTTTTTTCTCTAGTTATTGGTTCACAGGCTCACTGCGAGTTAACAGCGTGGCTCAGCCGATGATAAAAGCACACACACAGACAAACAGCAAAGCAACAAGGGGCTCTATGATCAAAGGGCTCAGGAACCCATTGTGTTGTGCCCTAGTGGGATTGCACCTGGGGTTCCGGGTTCAGATTCGGGCTCCACATTTTAAGGGGGATAATGACTAAACTGAGTGGAATCCGGGGACAGTGGTCAGAATGGTGAGGGGCTGAGACTGTGACTTATGAAGAACGATTAAAGAAGTTAGGAAGAAAACAGGCTAACTAGAATTGGCTGGGTTATGATGTAGTAACAACTGACCTCCAAATTTCAGTCACTTCAAGAATTTGAAGTGACACGAGCACAGCGTGGCACCCTCTCTCTGGAACTTAGCTTGTCTCATGGACGAAGGGAAAAGGGATCATTTAAACCGGCTCTCAAAGCTTCTGCCCAGAAGTGACACATGTCACTTCCTCTCAATTTTCACGGACCAGAGCTAGTTACCCGACCATGTCTGAGTTCCACAAGGTGAAATATAATCCTCCTGCCAGGAGGAGAACAGAAAATTGGATGAACAGTAAAACCAGAGAGGATTGGATACGTCTTCACACATTTTCGGGCCAGTCATGTTCCAGGAGGAAGAGCTATTTTGTGTGTGTGTGTGTGTGTGTGTGTGTGTGTGAATAAAATCATTTCATTTCAGCATAACAATGAATTTTCTAACAATGACAATGGTCCAATGAGATAATTCTCTCCCAGTGTCACTGAAAGTATTCAAAGCAGAAGTTCAAAGCATGACCAGCTCTCAGGATAGCTAGAGAAAGAATTTGGGCACTGGGCCAGACCCTGGACTGAGAGATCGTGTTGAGTCCTTCCAACTTGATGAGCAGGTTGCAGTGGAAGAAAACTTCTTAAAGGAGTGAGAGGGCGCCATTAAAAGGCAGAGATAGACATGAGAAACTTGAATGGTATGATTTCAGCAGCTGCTGCTGCTGATAGAATATGAAAGGTAAAAGAGAATGAAAAGGTTGGAGGCCAGATGTCCAGCTCAGGAGAAAAAGCTGGTCTGAATGGTTTGGGACATGTTGACCTGGTGGTGGCAGTGGCATAGCTATCTGAAGATGTCCCCCGGGGAAGTTGGAGTTGTAAGTCTGGAACATATGCTAAAAATATTAATTTGGGAGTCATCTTCACGGGGTGGTGATATTGGTTGTGCATGTACGGGAACTCTGTAGGCCATATGAATACGAATTCATTCATTCATTTGCTCATTCATCCAACACCTATTATTGAGCACTGATTATGTGTCAGACACTGTACTACACACTGAAGATATAGCAAGGAACAAGTAAAATATAGGTCCTACTTAAATACATGATTGAACAAATCAATGGGTTAGAAGGAACAACTTTTCCTTACAGTAGAATTCCAATTAATTAATTAATTAACATAGGAGGAATGATGAAAATAGAAAAGGAAAATCACCATTTGGCAAAGACCATAGTAACTGTTGCAGGTGAGAATTATCATCAATACAGGCTAAAATTAGTGGGTAAATGTGTGATGAGAAACAGGACATTTGCATCATCTCAAATGATCTCTCCACTAGATTCATTACAAAGTTTAAAGTAACTTTGCAGTGCAGAAACAAAGTAACCAATTTTTTCAATGACTAGGATATTTTCTCTGC
>NW_026657002.1:0-5263 GCF_009828535.3 Hylobates moloch | reverse complement strand
AGGGAAGTTTAGAGAAAAAAGAATAAAAAGAAATGAACAAAGCCTCCGAGAAATTTGGGACTATGTGAAAAGACCAAACCTACGTCTGATTGGTGTACCTGAAAATGATGGGGAGAATGGAACCAAGTTGGAAAACACTCTGCAAGATATTATCCAGGAGAACTTCCCCAATCTAGCAAGGCAGGCCAGCATTCAGATTCAGGAAATACAGAGAACGCCACAAAGATACTCCTCGAGAAGGGCAACTCCAAGACACATAATTGTCAGATTCACCAAAGTTGAAATGAAGGAAAAAATGTTAAGGGCAGCCAGAGAGAAAGGTCGGATTACCCACAAAGGGAAGCCCATCAGACTAACAGCTGATCTCTCAGCAGAAACTCTACAAGCCAGAAGAGAGTGGGGGCCGATATTCAACATTCTTAAAGAAAAGAATTTTCAACCCAGAATTTGCTATCCCGCCAAACTAAGCTTCATAAGTGAAGGAGAAATAAAATACTTTACAGACAAGCAAACGCTGAGTGATTTTGTCACCACCAGGCCTGCCCTAAAAGAGCTCCTGAAGGAAGCACTAAACATGGAAAGGAACAACCGGTACCAGCCACTGCAAAAACATGCCAAATTGTAAAGACCATCGAGGCTAGGAAGAAACAATAACAACTAACGAGCAAAGTAACCAACTAACATCATAATGACAGGATCAGATTCACACATAACAATATTAACGTTAAATGTAAATGGGCTCAATGCTCCAATCAAAAGACACAGACTGTCAAACTGGATAAGGAGTCAGGACCCATCAGTGTGCTGTATTCAGGAAACCCATCTCACGTGCAGAGACACACATAGACTCAAAATAAAGGGATGGAGGAAGATCTATCAAGCAAATGGAAAACAAAAAAAGGCAAGGGTTGCAATCCTAGTCTCTGATAAAATAGACTTTAAACCAACAAAGATCAAAAGAGACAAAGAAGCCCATTACATAATGGTAAAGGGATCAATTCAACAAGAAGAGCTAACTATCCTAAATAGATATGCACCCAACACAGGAGCACCCAGATTCATAAAGCAAGTCCTCAGTGACCTACAAAGGGACTTAAACTCCCACACAATACTAATGGGAGATTTTAACACCCCACTGTCAACATTAGACAGATCAACGAGACAGAAAGTTAACAAGGATATCCAGGAATTGAACTCAGCTCTACATAAAGTGGACCTAATAGACATCTACAGAACTCTCCACCCCAAGTCAACAGAATATACATTTTTTTCAGCACCACACCACACCTATTCCAAAATTGACCACATAGTTGGAAGTAAAGCTCTCCTCAGCAAATGTAAAAGAACAGAAATTATAACAAACTGTCTCTCAGACCACAGTGCAATCAAACTAGAACTCAGGATTAAGAAATTCACTCAAAACCGCTCAACTACATGGAAACTGAACAACCTGCTCCTGAATGACTATTGGGTACATAATGAAATGAAGGCAGAAATAAAGATGTTCTTTGAAACCAACGAGAACAAAGACACAACATACCAGAATCTCTGGGACACATTCAAAGCAGTGTGTAGAGGGAAATTTATAGCACTAAATGCCCACAAGAGAAAGCAGGAAAGATCTAAAATTGACACCCTAACATCACAATTAAAAGAACTAGAAAAGCAAGAGCAAACACATTCAAAAGCTAGCAGAAGGCTAGAAATAACTAAAATCAGAGCAGAACTGAAGGAAATAGAGACACAAAAAACCCTTCAAAAAATTAATGAATCCAGGAGCTGGTTTTTTGAAAAGATCAACAAAATTGATGGACCACTAGCAAGACTAATAAAGAAGAAAAGAGAGAAGAATCAAATAGATGCAATAAAAAACGAAAAAGGGGATATCACCACCGATCCCACAGAAATACAATCTACCATCAGAGAATACTACAAACACCTCTATGCAAATAAACTAGAAAATCTAGAAGAAATGGATAAATTCCTCGACAAATACACCCTCCCAAGACTAAACCAGGAAGAAGTTGAATCTCTGAATAGACCAATAACAGGTTCTGAAATTGTGGCAATAATCAATAGCTTACCAACCAAAAAGAGTCCAGGACCTGACGGATTCACAGCTGAATTCTACCAGAGGTACAAGGAGGAACTGGTACCATTCCTTCTGAAACTATTCCAATCGATAGAAAAAGAGGGAATCCTCCCTAACACATTTTATGAAGCCAGCATCGTCCTGATACCAAAACCCGGCAGAGACATAACCAAAAAAGAGAATTTCAGACCAATATCCTTGATGAACATTGATGCAAAAATCCTCAATAAAATACTGGCAAACCGAATCCAGCAGCACATCAAAAAGCTTATCCACCATGATCAAGTGGGCTTCATCCCTGGGATGCAAGGCTGGTTCAACATACGCAAATCAATCAGTGTAATCCAGCATATAAACAGAACCAAAGACAAAAACCACATGATTATCTCAATAGATGCAGAAAAGGCCTTTGACAAAATTCAACAACCCTTCATGCTAAAAACTCTCAATAAATTAGGTATTGATGGGACGTATCTCAAGATAATAAGAGCTATCTATGACAAACCCACAGCCAATATCATACTGAATGGGCAAAAACTGGAAGCATTCCCTCTGAAAACTGGCACAAGACAGGGATGCCCTCTCTCACCGCTCCTATTCAACATAGTGCTGGAAGTTCTGGCCAGAGCAATCAGGCAGGAGAAGGAAATAAAGGGTATTCAACTAGGAAAAGAGGAAGTCAAATTGTCCCTGTTTGCAGATGACATGATTGTATATCTAGAAAACCCCATTGTCTCAGCCCAAAATCTCCTTAAGCTGATTAGCAACTTCAGCAAAGTCTCAGGATACAAAATTAATGTACAAAAATCACAAGCATTCTTGTACACCAATAACAGACAAACAGAGCCAAATCATGAGTGAACTCCCATTCACAATTGCTTCAAAGAGAATAAAATACCTAGGAATCCAACTTACAAGGGATGTGAAGGACCTCTTCAAGGAGAACTACAAACCACTGCTCAATGAAATAAAAGAGGATACAAACAAATGGAAGAACATTCCATGCTCATGGGTTGGAAGAATCAATATCGTGAAAATGGCCATACTGCCCAAGGTCATTTATAGATTCAATGCTATCCCCATCAAGCTACCAATGACTTTCTTCACAGAATTGGAAAAAACTACTTTAAAGTTCATATGGAACCAAAAAAGAGCCTGCATCGCCAAGTCAATCCTAAGCCAAAAGAACAAAGCTGGAGGCATCACGCTACCTGACTTTAAACTATACTACAAGGCTACAGTAACCAAAACAGCATGGTACTGGTACCACAACAGAGACATAGATCAATGGAACAGAACAGAGCCCTCAGAAATGACGCCGCATAGCTACAACTATCTGATCTTTGACAAACCTGACAAAAACAAGAAATGGGGAAAGGATTCCCTATTTAATAAATGGTGCTGGGAAAACTGGCTAGCCATATGTAGAAAGCTGAAACTGGATCCCTTCCTTACACCTTATACAAAAATTAATTCAAGATGGATTAAAGACTTAAATGTTAGACCTAAAACCATTAAAATCCTACAAGAAAACCTAGGCAATACCATTCAGGACATAGGCGTGGGCAAGGACTTCATGTCTAAAACACCAAAAGCAATGGCAACAAAAGCCAAAATCGACAAATGGGATCTCATTAAACTAAAGAGCTTCTGCACAGCAAAAGAAACTATCATCAGAGTGAACAGGCAACCTACAGAATGGGAGAAAATTTTTGCAACCTACTCATCTGACAAAGGGCTAATATCCAGAATCTACAATGAACTCAAACAAATTTACAAGAAAAAAACAAACAACCCCATCAAAAAGTGGGCAGAGGACATGAACAGACACTTCTCAAAAGAAGACATTTATGCAGCCAAAAAACACATGAAGAAATGCTCATCATCACTGGCCATCAGAGAAATGCAAATCAAAACCACAGTGAGATACCATCTCACACCAGTTAGAATGGCCATCATTAAAAAATCAGGAAACAATAGGTGCTGGAGAGGATGTGGAGAAATAGGAACACTTTTACACTGTTGGTGGGACTGTAAACTAGTTCAACCATTGTGGAAGTCAGTGTGGCGATTCCTCAGGGATCTCGAACTAGAAATACCATTTGACCCAGCCATCCCATTACTGGGTATATACCCAAAGGACTATAAATCATGCTGCTATAAAGACACATGCACACGTATGTTTATTGCAGCACTATTCACAATAGCAAAGAGTTGGAACCAACCCAAATGTCCAACAACGATAGACTGGATTAAGAAAATGTGGCACATATACACCATGGAATACTATGCAGCCATAAAAAATGATGAGTTCGTGTCCTTTGTAGGGACATGGATGAAACTGGAAACCATCATTCTCAGTAAACTATCGCAAGGACAAAAAACCAAACACCGCATGTTCTCACTCATAGGTGGGAATTGAACAATGAGAACTCATGGACACAGGAAGGGGAACATCACACTCCGGGGACTGTTGTGGGGTTGGGGGAGGGGGGAGGGACAGCATTAGGAGATACACCTAATGCTAAATGACAAGTTAATGGGTGCAGGAAATCAACATGGCACATGGATACATATGTAACAAACCTGCACATTGTGCACGTGTACCCTAAAACCCTAAAGTATAATAAAAAAAAAAAATTAGATTTTTGGTTTTTTAAATTTATTTTTTCTTAAACATTTTTTTCATATTATACAATATGATATACTAATGGTAATATTTTTGCTTTGAACAGTTGGAAAGTATCAAAATTTTTAGACTCATGCACCTATACATGTTAATGAGCACATGTGTATACATGTTAATGAGCATGCACCTGTACATGTTAACGAGTATGCGCCTATGCATGTTAATAACGAGCACATGCCTATACATGTTAACAAGCATGCACCTATACATGTTAATAACGAGCACATGCCTATACATGTTAATAACGAGCACATGCCTATACAAGGTAATAATGAGCACATGGCTATACATGTTAATAACGAGCATGCACCTATACATGTTAATAACGAGCATGCACCTATGCATGTTAATAACGAGCATGCACCTATACATGTTAATAACGAGCACATGCCTATACATGTTAATAACGAGCACATGGCTGTACATGTTAATAACGAGCATGCACCTATACATGTTAATAATGAGCACATGCCTATACATGT
>NW_026657001.1:0-5263 GCF_009828535.3 Hylobates moloch | reverse complement strand
TTCAACTCTGTTAGTTGAATGCACACAACAAAAGAAATTTCACAGAAAGCTTCTGTGTTGTTTTTATTTGAAGATATTCCTCTTTCCACTATTGGTCTGTTAGCGCTCCGAATATCCACTAGCAGTTTCCACAGAAAGAGTGTTTCAGAACAGCTCAATGAAAAGTAAGGTTCAACTCTGTTAGTTGAATGCACTGAACAGAGAGAAGTTTCACAGAATGCTTCCGTGTAGTTTTTATTTGGAGATGTTCCTTTTTCCACTAAGCCTCTTAGCGCTGCGAATGTCCACTTCCAGTTTCTACAGAAAGAGTGTTTCGCAACTCCTCAATCAAAAGTAAGGTTCAACTCTGTTAGTTGAATCTACAGATCAGAAAGAAGTTTCACAGAATGCTTCTGTAGAGTTTTTGTTTGAAGATATTCCTTTTTCCACTATAGGCCTCTTACCGCTCCGAATGAGCACTTGCTGTTTCTACAGAAAGTGTGTTTCAGAACAGCACAATCAAAAGTAAGGTTCAACTCTGTTAATTGAAGGCACAGATCAGAAATAATTTCACAGAATACTTCCGTGTAGTTTTTATTTGAAGATATTCCTTTCACCACTACAGGCATCTTTGCGCTCTGAATCTCCACTTGCAGTTTCCACAGAAAGAATGTTTCAGAAAAGCACAATCAAATGTAAGGTTCAACTCTGTTAGTCAAATACAGAGATCAGAAAATAGTTTCACAGAATGCTTCTGTGTAGTTTATATTTGAAGATATTCCTTTTTCCACTATATGCCTCATAGCGCTGCCAATGTCCACTTGCAGTTTCTACAGAAAGAGTGTTTAAGAACTGCTCAATCGGGGTGGAGCCAAGATGGCCGAATAGGAACAGCTCCGGTCTCCAGCTCCCAGCCCCAGCGACACAGAAGACGGGTGATTTCTGCATTTCTGCTTGAGGTACCGGTTTCATCTCACTAGGGAGTGCCTAACAGTGGGTGCAGGACAGACGGTGAAGCGCACTCTGCGCGAGCCGAAGCAGGGCGACGCATTACCTCACTCGGGAAGTGCAAGGGGTCAGGGAGTTCCCTTTCCTAGTCAAAGAAAGGGGAAACAGACGGCACCTGGAATATCGGGTCAGTCCCATCCTAATACTGCGCTTCTCCAACGGGCCTGGAAAACGGCACACTAGGAGATTGTGTCCCGCACCTGGCTCGGAGGGTCCTATGCCCACGGAGTCTCGCTGATTGCTAGCACAGCAGTCTGAGATCAAGCTGCCAGGCGGCAGCGAGGCTGGGGGAGGGGCGCCCGCCATTGCCCAGGCTTGCTTAGGTAAACAAAGCAGCCAGGAAGCTCGAACTGGGTGGAGCCCACCATAGCTCAAGGAGGCCTGCCTGCCTCTGTAGGCTCCACCTCTGGGGGCAGGGCACAGACAAACAAAAACTCAGCAAAGAACCTCCACAGACTTAAATGCCCCTGTCTGACTGACAGCTTTGAAGAGAGTAGTGGTTCTCCCAGCACGCAGCTGGAGATCTGAGAACAGACAGACTGCCTCCTAAAGTGGGTCCCTCACCCCTGAGCAGCCTAACTGGGAGGCACCCCCCCAGTAGGGTCAGACTGACACCTCATTCAACCGGGTACTCCTCTGAGACAAAACTTTCAGAGGAACTATCAGACAGCTGAATTTGTGGTCTCACGAAAATCCACTGTTCTGCAGCCACCGCTGCTGACACCCAGCCAAACAGGGTCTGGAGTGGACCTCTAGTAAACTCCAACAGACCTGCAGCTGAGGGTCCTGTCTGGTAGAAGGAAAACTAACAAACAGAAAGGACTTCAACACCAAAAACCCATCTGTACATCACCATCACCAAAGACAAAAAGTAGATAAAACCACAAAGATGGGGAAAAAACAGAGCAGAAAAACTGGAAACTCTAAACAACAGAGCACCTCTCCTCCTCCAAAGGAACGCAGTTCCTCACCAGCAACGGAGCAAAGCTGGATGGAGGATGACTTTGATGAGTTGAGAGAAGAAGGCTTCAGACGATCAAACTACTCTGAGCTACGAGAGGAAATTCAAAACAATAGCAAAGAAGTTAAAAACTTTGAAAAAAAATTAGAAGGATGGATAACTAGAATAACCAATGGAGAGAAGGGCTTAAAGGAGCTGATGGAGCTGAAAGCCAAGTTTCGAGAACTACGCGAAGATTGCAGAAGCCTCAGTAGCAGATGCGATCAACTGGAAGAAAGGGTATCAGTGATGGAAGATGAAATGAATGAAATGAAGAGAGAAGGGAAGTTTAGAGAAAAAAGAATAAAAAGAAATGAACAAAGCCTCCAAGAAATTTGGGACTATGTGAAAAGACCAAACCTACGTCTGATTGGTGTACCTGAAAATGATGGGGAGAATGGAACCAAGTTGGAAAACACTCTGCAAGATATTATCCAGGAGAACTTCCCCAATCTAGCAAGGCAGGCCAGCATTCAGATTCAGGAAATACAGAGAACGCCACAAAGATACTCCTCGAGAAGGGCAACTCCAAGACACATAATTGTCAGATTCACCAAAGTTGAAATGAAGGAAAAAATGTTAAGGGCAGCCAGAGAGAAAGGTCGGGTTACCCACAAAGGGAAGCCCATCAGACTAACAGCTGATCTCTCAGCAGAAACTCTACAAGCCAGAAGAGAGTGGGGGCCGATATTCAACATTCTTAAAGAAAAGAATTTTCAACCCAGAATTTGCTATCCCGCCAAACTAAGCTTCATAAGTGAAGGAGAAATAAAATACTTTACAGACAAGCAAACGCTGAGTGATTTTGTCACCACCAGGCCTGCCCTAAAAGAGCTCCTGAAGGAAGCACTAAACATGGAAAGGAACAACCGGTTCCAGCCACTGCAAAAACATGCCAAATTGTAAAGACCATCGAGGCTAGGAAGAAACTATAGCAACTAACGAGCAAAATAACCAACTAACATCATAATGACAGGATCAGATTCACACATAACAATATTAACGTTAAATGTAAATGGGCTAAATGCTCCAATCAAAAGACACAGACTGGCAAACTGGATAAGGAGTCAGGACCCATCAGTGTGCTGTATTCAGGAAACCCATCTCACGTGCAGAGACACACATAGACTCAAAATAAAGGGATGGAGGAAGATCTATCAAGCAACTGGAAAACAAAAAAAGGCAGGGGTTGCAATCCTAGTCTCTGATAAAATAGACTTTAAACCAACAAAGATCAAAAGAGACAAAGAAGGCCATTACATAATGGTAAAGGGATCAATTCAACAAGAAGAGCTAACTATCCTAAATATATATGCACCCAACACAGGAGCACCCAGATTCATAAAGCAAGTCCTCAGTGACCTACAAAGGGACTTAAACTCCCACACAATAATAATGGGAGATTTTAACACCCCACTGTCAGCATTAGACAGATCAACGAGACAGAAAGTTAACAAGGATATCCAGGAATTGAACTCAGCTCTGCACCAAGCAGACCTAATAGACATCTACAGAACTCTCCACCCCAAGTCAACAGAATATACATTTTTTTCAGCACCACACCACACCTATTCCAAAATTGACCACATAGTTGGAAGTAAAGCTCTCCTCAGCAAATGTAAAAGAACAGAAATTATAACAAACTGTCTCTCAGACCACAGTGCAATCAAACTAGAACTCAGGATTAAGAAACTCACTCAAAACCGCTCAACTACATGGAAACTGAACAACCTGCTCCTGAATGACTATTGGGTACATAATGAAATGAAGGCAGAAATAAAGATGTTCTTTGAAACCAACGAGAACAAAGACACAACATACCAGAATCTCTGGGACACATTCAAAGCAGTGTGTAGAGGGAAATTTATAGCACTAAATGCCCACAAGAGAAAGCAGGAAAGATCCAAAATTGACACCCTAACATCACAATTAAAAGAACTAGAAAAGCAAGAGCAAACACATTCAAAAGCTAGCAGAAGGCTAGAAATAACTAAAATCAGAGCAGAACTGAAGGAAATAGAGACACAAAAAACCCTTCAAAAAATTAATGAATCCAGGAGCTGGTTTTTTGAAAAGATCAACAAAATTGATGGACCACTAGCAAGACTAATAAAGAAGAAAAGAGAGAAGAATCAAATAGATGCAATAAAAAACGAAAAAGGGGATATCACCACCGATCCCACAGAAATACAATCTACCATCAGAGAATACTACAAACACCTCTATGCAAATAAACTAGAAAATCTAGAAGAAATGGATAAATTCCTCGACAAATACACCCTCCCAAGACTAAACCAGGAAGAAGTTGAATCTCTGAATAGACCAATAACAGCTTCTGAAATTGTGGCAATAATCAATAGCTTACCAACCAAAAAGAGTCCAGGACCTGATGGATTCACAGCTGAATTCTACCAGAGGTACAAGGAGGAACTGGTACCATTCCTTCTGAAAGTATTCCAATCAATAGAAAAAGAGGGAATCCTCCCTAACACATTTTATGAAGCCAGCATCATCCTGATACCAAAACCTGGCAGAGACATAACCAAAAAAGAGAATTTCAGACCAATATCCTTGATGAACATTGATGCAAAAATCCTCAATAAAATACTGGCAAACCGAATCCAGCAGCACATCAAAAAGCTTATCCACCATGATCAAGTGGGCTTCATCCCTGGGATGCAAGGCTGGTTCAACATACGCAAATCAATAAATGTAATCCAGCATATAAACAGAACCAAAGACAAAAACCACATGATTATCTCAATAGATGCAGAAAAGGCCTTTGACAAAATTCAACATCTCTTCATGCTAAAAACTCTCAATAAATTAGGTATTGATGGGACGTATCTCAAAATAATAAGAGCTATCTATGACAAACCCACAGCCAATATCATACTGAATGGGCAAAAACTGGAAGCATTCCCTCTGAAAACTGGCACAAGACAGCGATGCCCTCTCTCACCGCTCCTTTTCAACATAGTGCTGGAAGTTCTGGCCAGAGCAATCAGGCAGGAGAAGGAAATAAAGGGTATTCAATTAGGAAAAGAGGAAGTCAAATTGTCCCTGTTTGCAGATGACATGATTGTATATCTAGAAAACCCCATTGTCTCAGCCCAAAATCTCCTTAAGCTGATTAGCAACTTCAGCAAAGTCTCAGGATACAAAATTAATGTACAAAAATCACAAGCATTCTTGTACACCAATAACAGACAAACAGAGAGCCAAATCATGAGCGAACTCCCATTCACAATTGCTTCAAAGAGAATAAAATACCTA
>NW_026657000.1:565-5264 GCF_009828535.3 Hylobates moloch | reverse complement strand
ACTACAGGCGCCCGCCACCACGCCCGGCTAATTTTTTGTAGTTTTAGAAGACGGGGTTTCGCTATGTTGGCCAGGCTGGTCTCCAACTCTTGACCTCGTGATCCGCCCGCCTCCGCCATTCAAACTGCCACCGCGCCCAGCCTTTATTTTTAAGACACATTCTCGGCCGGGCGCGGTGGCTCACGCCTTTAATCCCAGCACTTTGGTAGGCCAAGGAGGGCTGATCACGAGGTCAGGAGATCGACACCATCGTGGCTAACACGGTGAAACCCCCTCTCTACTAAAAATACAAAAAATTAGCCGGATGTGGTGGAGAGCGCCTGTAGTCCCAGCTACTCCAGAGGCTGAGGCCAAAGAATGGCGCGAACCCGGTAGGCGGAGCTTGCGGTGAGCCGAGATCAGGCCACTGGAATCCAGCCTGGGCGACAGAGGGAGACTCCGTCTCAAAAAAAAAAAAAAAAAAGACAGAGTCTGGCTGTGTTGCCCAGGCTGGAGTGCAGTGGCGCGATCTCGGCGCATCACCATCCCTGCCCCGCCTCCGGGTTCAAGTGATTCTCCTGTCTCAGCCGCCCGAGTAGCTGGGACTTCAGGCGCGTGCCACCATGTCTGACTAAATTTGTATTTTAACTAGAGACGGAGTTTCACTATGTTGGCCAGGCTGGTCTCCACCTCCTGATCTCCTGATCCGCCCGCCCCGACATCCCAAAGTGCTGGGATGCGTGAGCCGCCACGCCTGGCCACAATTTTTTCTTTCTTTCTTGTGTGTGTGTGTGTGTGTGTGTGTGTGTGTGTGTGTGTGTGTGTGTCTGTGACGAAGTTTCGCTCTTGTTGCCCAGGCTGGGGTGCAATGGTGCGATCTCGGCTCACTGCAATCCCCGCCTGAGCAGGAGAACAGGAATCTTCAGCGATCCACGGGCAGATCTGCAGCCATTGTTGGTACCTCTTCTTCCCGCGTCCTTTGTGCCCGCGTCTCTCCTTCCAGTACCTATTGCATGCCCCCCCACGTCCGCCTCCCGCCATTGCCAGCAAGTGCGTTGCGCGGGTACCTTGCTGCGTTAAGGTCGCTCTGTCACTGGCGCCATTATGTGCACACGCAGCCACTCCCTCAGGTTTAAAAGGCGCGTTGCCCCGCAACATAAAGGTCGCTCTGTCACTGGCGCCATTATGTGCACACGCAGCCACTCCCTCAGGTTTCCTAGGCGCGTTGCCCGGCCACATAAAGGTCGCTCTGTGACTGGCGCCATTACGTGCACACGCACCCACTCCCTCAGGTTTAAAAGGCGCATTGGCCGGCAACACAGCTCATTGCTGGCTTAGCCTTTGGCCAAGTTGGTAGCTCGACGCGGACGCTCAGAGCCCACCTCTGGAGAGCTGAAGCATCCGACCGATCCCCACTGCTCCCAGGAGCGGTTACCTGGGCACTCTGTGCCCCTTATTCCTGTCTGGGCCCAGGCCGAGGACCTGCCAGTGGGGCTCAATTGCCTGGAGCCCGTTCAGCCCATCCCCCAGTTCGCTTTGCTTGTGGGATCTCCCCGTTACTCCTGCCCCTGGTCTGAGTGGCAGGCCATCTTACAAGCACCGGGACACTTCGCATCAGTGGTGTCAAGACAATCCTTCCGTGATCCTGCAAGCCCTGTCTTCCTTCCGGGATCAGCAAGCCAGTGCTGTGTGCTCCAAATTCCAGGGCATCCTCCAGCTCAGCCACTGCACGGAGCACAAGGACTCTCTGTGGGGCCCAGGAGCAGGAAGTCACCCCTTTGGGGCCCACAACACCCGGCTGTCCCCAGACTCGTGACCAGGGAAGGTAGTGTTGAGGGCCCTCAGGGAGGGCAGGGCAGGGATGCCTGAGCAGGACAAGGACCCCAGAGTCCAACGATTTGATGATCATGGAAGGGTCCCCGGGGTGACCGGGGATGCACGGAGTGCATTTCGGCCCATGCGGGACAATGGAGGCCTCTCTCCCTTCGTGCCCAGGCCCGGGCCTCTGCAGAGAGTCCTCCATGCCCAGAGGTCTGAAGTCAGCGATAAGGAGAGGTCCCAGACCTCCTGCACCAGCTCATGCACAAAACGCAACGCCATCTCGAGCTCCTACAGCTCCACGGGAGGCTTCCCGTGGCTAAAGCGGAGGAGGGGGCCAGCCTCATCCCACTGCCAGCCGACCCTCAGTTCCTCAAAGAAGGGCAGTGAGGACAGACCTCAGGCTGTCTCTTCAGGTCACACTCAGTGTGCACCAGGGCAGACACTCGCCCGCAGGAATGGCTCCCCCAGATCCCAGGCCTCTAGGCCCCGTGGATGCAAGTTTCCCCTGCTGCCACGCAGGCGAGGGGAGCCTCTGAAGGTGCCACCTCCCGTAGAGCTGGGGTTCCGGGTCACTGCTGAAGACCTGGACCGGGAGAAGGCTGCGTTCCAGCAGATCAACAGTGCACTGCCGGTTGAGGCCAAGGCCATCTCGGACTGCAGACCCTCAAGGCCTTCCTACACTTCGTGCTCACTTGCAACAGGGGCTTCTGGTCTGCCTTCTGTTTCTAAAGCACCCACTATGGATGCACAGCAGGAGAGACACAAGCCCCAAGACGGCCTGGGCCTAGTGGCCCCCCTAGCTTCTGCTGCAGGGGCCCCCTCTACAGCTCCTGCTGCAGGGGCCCCCTCTACAGCTCCTGCTGCAGGGGCCCCCTCTACAGCTCCTGCTGCAGGGGCCCCCTCTACAGCTCCTGTGTTTGGGATGCAGCACATACCACCAGGCTCCCTCCTGTTCATCTCCTCATTTCCCCTTCCTCCCACCTTTTTCTACTTCTGGGACTCAGCCCAGGTCCTCTGGCTGATTGCTACACCCTTCGGCTCCTCATTTCCCCTTCCTCCCACATTTTTCTACTTCTGGGCCTCAGCCCAGGTCCTCTGTCTGATTGCTGCACCCTTCCCAGCTGCAAGCATGGACGGAAGCATTTCTGGAGCCAGTTCCAGCCCTCCACCCACGCCCATGGAAATTGACAGTAGTGAGGCGGACGGAGCTCCGCATTCCCTCAGAAGAAACCCTTTAAAGAGAAAGGCCAATTGGTAACAGGGCATGAGGGGGCCTGAACACCAGGGGGCCCCCAGGCAGAGCACTTCCATGGTGACCGCGGGACCTGGCACAGGGAGCAACTCTGTTGGGTGGCACTTTTGTTTTTTTTGTTGTTGTTGTTTGCCAGATGCCAAATAAATATTTTTATTAACTTTCTTTCTGTACTTCACTTTTGTGTCATCAACATTTATGGCATTAACCTAAACAGAAGCCTCAGTCAATTAAAGAATAGAAAAGATAAACATTTTTAGAACTGCAAAGCGTGTTCTAAGAGTTTCTTGGCCATTTTACTTTTCTTTTTATTTATTTTTTTTTTTATTTGAGTTCCCTTAGTATTTATCGATCATTCTTGGGTGTTTCTCGGAGAGGGAGACGTGGCAGGGTCATGGGATAATAGTGGAGAGAAGGTCAGCAGATAAACACGTGAACAAAGGTGTCTGGCTTTCCTAGGCAGAGGTCCCTGCGGCCTTCCGCAGTGTTCGTGTCCCTGGGTACTTGAGATTAGGGAGTGGTGATGACTCTTAACGAGCATGCTGCCTTCAAGCATCTGTTTAACGAAGCACATCTTGCACAGCCCTTAATCCATTTAACCCTGAGTTGACACAGCACATGTTTCAGAGAGCACGAGTTTGGGGGTAAGGTTATAGATTAAGAGCATCTTAAGGCAGAATTTTTCTTAGTACAGAACAAAATGAAGTCTCCTATGTCTACTTCTTTCTACACAGACACAGTAACAATCTGATCTCTCTTTCTTTTCCCCACATTTCCCCCTTTTCTTTTTTTTTTTTTTTTTTTTTTGAGACGGAGTCTTGCTCTGTGGCCCAGGCTGGAGCTCAGTGGCGCGATCTCTGCTCACGGCAAGCTCCGCCTCCCGGGTTCACGCCATTCTCCTGCCTCAGCCTCCCGAGTAGCTGGGACTACAGGCGCCTGCCACCATGCCCGGCTAATTTTTTTGTATTTTTAGTAGAGACGGGGTTTCACCGTGGTCTCGATCTCCTGGCCTCATGATCCGCCCGCCTCGGCCTCCCAAAGTGCTGGGATTACAAGCGTGAGCCATCGCGCCCAGCCTCCTTTTTTTTTTTTTTAAGATAGAGTTTTGCTCTTGTCCCCCATGCTGGAGTGCAATGGCGCGATCTCAGCACCTGCTGGCAATGGTGGGAGGCTGAGGGACGTTCTCGGGATAGGTACTGGAAGGAGAGGGGCGTGCACAAAAGACACGGGAAGGCCAGGCGCGCACAATGGCTGCAGATCCGCCAGTGGATCGCTGAAGATTCCTGTTCTCCTGCTCAGACCGGGATTGCAGTGAGCTGAGATCGCACCATTGCACTTCAACCTGAGCAACAAGAGCAAAACTTCGTCACACACACACACACACACAAATGCGTGCGCACACACAAACACACACAAAGAAAGAAAAAATAGTGGCCAGGTGTGGGGGCTCACGCATCCCAGCACTTTGGGATGTCAGGGCGGGCGGATCAGGAGATTAGGAGTTGGAGACCAGCCTGGCCAACATAGTGAAACCCTGTCTCTAGTAAAAATACAAAATTAGTCAGACATGGTGGCACGCGCCTGAAGTCCCAGCTACTCCGGCGGCTGAGACAGGAGAATCACTTGAACCCGGGGGCGGGGCAGGGA
>NW_026657000.1:0-465 GCF_009828535.3 Hylobates moloch | reverse complement strand
TTTTTTTTTTTTTTTTTTGAGACGGAGTCTTCCTCTGTCGCCCAGGCTGGATTCCAGTGGCCTGATCTCAGCTCACCGCAAGCTCCGCCTACCGGGTTCATGCCACTCTCCTGCCTCAGCCTCTGGAGTAGCTGGGACTACAGGCGCCCGCCACCACACCCGGCTAATTTTTTGTATTTTTAGTAGAGACGGGGTTTCACAGTGTTAGCCAGGATGATCTCGATCTCCTGACCTCGTGATCAGCCCGCCTCGGCCTCCCAAAGTGCTGGGATTAAAGGCGTGAGCCACGGCGCCCGGCCGAGACTGTGTCTTAAAAATAAAGGCCGGGCGCGGTGGCAGTTTGAATGGCAGAGGCGGGCGGATCACGAGGTCAGGAGTTGGAGACCAGCCTGGCCAACATAGCGAAACCCCGTCTCTACTAAAACTACAAAAAATTAGCCGGGCGTGGTGGCGGGCGCCTGTAGT
>NW_026656999.1:0-5264 GCF_009828535.3 Hylobates moloch | reverse complement strand
AATATCTTTTTAATAAAGATTATACCTTTCGTGTTTCTGTAACCTGTATGTTTATTCCGGCACTATTCACAATAGCAAAGACTTGGAACCAACCCAAATGTCCAACAATGATAGACCGGATGAAGAAAGTGTGGCACATATACGCCATGGAATACTATGCAGCCATAAAAAAATGATGAGTTCATGTCCTTTGTAGGGACATGGATGAAGCTGGAAACCATCATTCTCAGCAAACTACCACAAGGACAAGAAACCATAGACCATGTGTTTTCACTCATAGGTGGGAACTGAACAATGAGAACACATGGACACAGGAAGGGGAACATCACACACTGGGGCCTGTTGTGGGGTGGGGGGAGGGTGGAGGGACAGCATTAGGAGATATACCTAATGTTAAATGAGGAGTTAATGGGTGCAGCACACCAACATGGCACATGTATACATATGTAACAAACCTGCACGTTGTGCACATGTACCCTAAAACTTAAAGTATAATAATAAAAAAAGATACTATGTGAAAAATTAAAATAAAGAAAAGAAAAGTTAGATGGCAGCTTCTCAATTGGAAAATTAAACAGATTCTGAGATATGGGAATTTCCTTTGTTCTTTCCTAAGGATGAGAAAAATGTAATCGAAGCTGTAGCTTGATCTGGGAAATTATAGCGGCTTCAAATAATGTGGGAATGGAGTTCATTTTGTTTTCACTTTTTCCAACATAAGAAATCTATAGATCAACTCAACATTACTAGGGATATATATAACATTCATGATCTAAAGCATATATTGCAGTATAACTTCCACATAAAGCACCATCTTGCCTTGTATATATACAGGTTGAATTCATTAAGAAACATTATCAAGTCCGGGCGTGGTGGCTCATGCCTGTAATCCCAGCACTTTGGGAGGCCGAGGTGGCTGGATCACAAGGTCAGGAGTTTGAGAGCAGCCTGACCAACATGGTGAAACACCATCTCTACTAAAAATACAAAAATTAGCTGGATGTCGTGGCACATGCCTGCAATCCCAGCTACTCAGGAGGCTGAGGCAGGAGAATCACTTGAACCCAGGAGGTGGAGGTTGCAGTGAGCTGAGATCGAGCCACTGCACTCCAGCCTGGGCGACAGAGAGAGATTCCATCTCAAAAAAAAAGAAAGAAAGATAAAAGAAACATTATCAAGTCTGCAGCAAAAGCTAATTTCCAAAGTCATTTAGTGGTTGTTAGTACAGGCCCAGGGAAATTCTTTTCATACAGAAAAATAATTTGATCTCTTCCTTAAGCTCAAAAATTTCAAAAAAAAATGGAGTCCTAACCCATCAAACTGCCATGCAGTAGGACAAGTTCAGGGTATTCATCTTCCATTTCTAGTTGTCTGAACTGTTCACCAGAGTGAATGTAGTTCAGCAATGACAATGCTGGTTTAAATAACAAATGATAGATTTAAATATTTTCTGCAAAGTACTGCTGATGAATAATAAAATGAATAAATAAACACCGTATATTTTCACAAGCTTTGTACATTTTTTCAAATTAGACTTTTTCTGTTCCACATACTGTCTCAGATTGAATTGAAAGATATCTTAGCAGATTGTACTTCAGGTTGTACTAAATTCATATTTTCTCAACTTCTTTAAAAATATGCTCACGTAGAGTTGTTCCCAGCAGATTATTCATAGGAGATGATTCTTTAGTGACTTCAAACTCAACATTAACTCAAGGAAATAACAGCATTGCTGTCAACTCATCTAAACATATTGGATATTTGCTTTGTTCTTTAGGTGCCTATTGTTGCTACTGCCAATACCCTCAACTCTTCGAGCAACTGTTCATGTGGAAAAGATAATGGTCTTTACAGTATAAACGTGTAAAATCCATATATAGCTCTCTGGCAGCACAAAACCAGATGGCAAGCTAGAGAGATCTAGCCTATTGGCAGTAGTTAGCTGACACCTGCACTGGATGGTAATGATTCTGAGAGATGTACATTTCTGTCAGAGTAGGCCCTCTGTAACATGATTGTTAATTAAAAGTATATATACAGATGCATACATATATTAAAAATATATCATATGTAAAAATGTATACGTAAAGTGTGTATACACATATATATGTACACATATAAAAGTGTATATATTTATATATGACAGTATATGTTAATTTTGGTGGAATTTTGTTCTGTATTTGAGTTCCAGTAAAGATATATCTAAAAATATAAACCATAAAACTTCTCTTCATGGGACAGGATTATGTGCTGGAGCTAGCTCACACCCTAACTAGTATCAGTTGTTCAAATTACTAAAATTTTGAGTTAAAATTCAATTGCATACACTTGTTTGTAGTACACTTGTTAGATAAATTTTACTGGAAAAGGAATGGAGACTCAAAATTCATTTCTTCCTAATTAGTTGCTACATTTTGCTGTTATCTGTGTTCTTAGAGTTATTTGTGTCTGTTGTACCTTTTAGGTGGAAAAATATACAAAAAGTGTGCAATTGTGACTCTCTTCAAATCTGTATTCAACGATTACACATTGTAACTTAAAATTGGCTGTGATGGGTAATTTAAACACAGAAGTCAGCAAATGCTACAAATCAGGATTTGGTTTATGGCTTTGTTGATTGTCTAGGCTAAGACATTTGGGGAGTGAAATGCCAATAACGAAGAATAGATGTAAATACGTGTTGGGTCAGTAGCCATTGCCTTGTGAATAGCACGTATACGCTCACAAATAATTTTCGAGAACTATTATCCAAATGAGGAAAAAAGTCACTCAAATCAGAGTGAAGTTCTGTTGTCCATCTTCGTTTTTTAATTTCCTCTTACTTGTTAATACGTATGTTAGAAAATATCAGAAGGCCTGTTGATCATGCCCTGTCCTACCACTGGCCTCTGAGCTGCCTGCTTGGCACTGCTACGCTGCCCCTGGATTGGTTACAATGCGGGGTTTTGTCTGGATTACAGTCGGAGGAAGAATGGGGAAGCCGCCAAGCAAGAGCCTTGCTGGAGTTGGCCACTCCTCTGTGCAACAGCCTAAATAGCGCAGCACCCAGGACGCACTAGGCCCTCCGTAAATGTCAGTTTAACGGAAAGTGACTATTCATGGAAACCTGAGGCGAGTGAGAGGCGCAGCTGCAGGATCGGTGGGTCCTAGGGCTTCCTGAAACGCAGTCTTGAGGCCCCTGTAGGAAATTTTCTCCCTCTCCCCGCGGGCATGGCTTTTGTACCCTGACACGGAATGAATGTCAAGCTCAGGTTCAACTCGCGCTTTTGATCCTAGGCGGTATCCTCAGGGAGGCCTGATGGAGGACAGAGGGGCTGGCCGAGGGTGGAGAGCGAAGGGATCGCGGGAGCGGAGCGAGGGTTTCATACGCCCTGCAGGACCCTGGCAGACCCACACGTGCCCTCCTTTCGCACAAGTCGGTTGCTGCCCTGTACTCTTTGGCAGGGCATAAGTAAGAATGATTTCCGCCGCGGACATCCAGCGCTTCCTTCCATTTTGCCTCCTGGCCCCTGCTGGAGACCGCAGCCCCTTTCATGGCAGCTCCGCGCCCCAGAGCAGGAACGCACCGGGACGCGGTCACATTTCAGCTTTGGTAGCTGCGCCCGCGCCCCCGTACTCCGGGCAGGGAATCCGGGCTGCGGGCGCCAGGCGGAGCTGGCATCTTCCGGGACCTGGATGGTTGTTGCGTGGGGGCTCCCAAGCTAAGCTGGTGTAGGAGCTCTCAAGACTCCCTTTCTGGCATCCCACGGAAAAACACATGAGTCAGAAATTGCTCTGCTTGGTCGTCCCGTAGCGGCCGAGTGGCGGGGAACTCCCAGGTACTCCCGTGGGGATCATAACCCAGAGACTGTGGGGCGACCTTGGGAGAGAAGCCCCCCCTGCAGCTGCACTTGGCTTCCTTTTGAGCCGGACTGCCTGTCAGGGACCCCGAAGACTGCGAGGCCGGGGTACAGACCTGGGGTGTGCTGGCGTCTCCTTCCCATCCCAAAGTGCTATTTCATTTTCCTCCCGCTTCACTCTGGGTCTCTGGCCCTTTCTTTCGGTTTCTCAGCAGAACAGGCCGTTTCGTCTGTTCCCAAATATCTTTTAAAAGTTCATTTTGTAGCGCAATCTCCCCACAATGCAGAATCTTGTACTTATCCCTTGGTACTATTAAAATAAGATACCATTCACCATTAAATTAGTCCAAAATATCTTTAATGTTAATATTTAGGTCGAGAAGGGTTGATGGCTCTTGCACACTCTTGTGTGCAAGGGAGGGAAAAGTAGTACAACTTCTCTGGAGAATAATTTGACAAAATATGTAAATAACTTTAAAAATACTTTGAACTTGATCTGTCTTTTTCTAGGATCTTTCAAAAAAATTATATGAAGTCTTGATAACCTACAAAGATCTTCATCACATTACTATTTGTAAAAGAAAAACAATGAAAACAACTTTATCCACAACAAGAAACATTAGATAAGTTATGGTATGTTCATCTTATGGACCATAAATTGTCATTGAAAAGATTGACTAATGCCATGAAAGAAAAGCACAAGAGATAAAAAAACATATAAAAACAGAAACAAAAACAAAAACAAACAACAAAAAACAAGAAACAAACAACAACAAAACCTCTGCTTGTCAAAATATTCAAGCCATTTAAAAACAAGCTGGTAAATCTTTAAATTATATACGGCAAGAGTATCACAGATTTAAAAATAAAACATAAAAGAAAAAATAAAAAAACACAGCCTCCAAGAAAAGTAAATTAGGTATTTGTACTTAGATTGTTAATATAGAAAGCCCTTTTGTCAACGCTAACAACACTCCCAAATATTGTGTACATTATTAAAACCATTCTGGACGACAATTTGTCAAAGTAAGTTTATTCACAATACCTAGTTAGTCATTATTGTCTAGCAGGCACTAGGAAGGGTTCTCTATAGAAGCAGGGTAAGGGGAGAAGAGTTTTGCTATCAGCCCCGTAAGCAACTATATGAATGTAGGGTATTGACAAGTGGGTGGTTTAGCTCCCTCCTTCACATGGCTTGCTTTAATTGGTGGGAGTGAGCAGACATGAGAACATGTCAATTCAAGTTGAGGCTTTAAGAAGTGTGCTGTCTTCTGCTTGCTCTAGTGTGCTTAGCATACCCCTCATTAGAAGAAGATGATTCTGTAGCTATTGTTCAAAATTTTAGCCTGGGCCCTTGAATAAGAAACAGACCAGACCGATGACAGCAAACTTGAAACTCAGACCTAGCAAAGCCTAGGGGAACAA
>NW_026656998.1:0-5265 GCF_009828535.3 Hylobates moloch | reverse complement strand
ATTCATTAATTTTTTGAAGGGTTTTTTGTGTCTCTATTTCCTTCAGTTCTGCTCTGATTTTAGTTATTTCTAGCCTTCTGCTAGCTTTTGAATGTGTTTGCTCTTGCTTTTCTAGTTCTTTTAATTGTGATGTTAGGGTGTCAATTTTGGATCTTTCCTGCTTTCTCTTGTGGGCATTTAGTGCTATAAATTTCCCTCTACACACTGCTTTGAATGTGTCCCAGAGATTCTGGTATGTTGTGTCTTTGTTCTCGTTGGTTTCAAAGAACATCTTTATTTCTGCCTTCATTTCGTTATGTACCCAATAGTCATTCAGGAGCAGGTTGTTCAGTTTCCATGTAGTTGAGCGGTTTTGAGTGAGTTTCTTAATCCTGAGTTCTAGTTTGATTGCACTGTGGTCTGAGAGACAGTTTGTTATAATTTCTGTTCTTTTACATTTGCTGAGGAGAGCTTTACTTCCAACTATGTGGTCAATTTTGGAATAGGTGTGGTGTGGTGCTGAAAAAAATGTATATTCTGTTGACTTGGGGTGGAGAGTTCTGTAGATGTCTATTAGGTCCACTTTATGTAGAGCTGAGTTCAATTCCTGGATATCCTTGTTAACTTTCTGTCTCGTTGATCTGTCTAATGCTGACAGTGGGGTGTTAAAATCTCCCATTATTATTGTGTGGGAGTTTAAGTCCCTTTGTAGGTCACTGAGGACTTGCTTTATGAATCTGGGTGCTCCTGTGTTGGGTGCATATATATTTAGGATAGTTAGCTCTTCTTGTTGAATTGATCCCTTTACCATTATGTAATGGCCTTCTTTGTCTCTTTTGATCTTTGTTGGTTTAAAGTCTATTTTATCAGAGACTAGGATTGCAACCCCTGCCTTTTTTTGTTTTCCAGTTGCTTGATAGATCTTCCTCCATCCCTTTATTTTGAGTCTATGTGTGTCTCTGCACGTGAGATGGGTTTCCTGAATACAGCACACTGATGGGTCCTGACTCCTTATCCAGTTTGCCAGTCTGTGTCTTTTGATTGGAGCATTTAGCCCATTTACATTTAACGTTAATATTGTTATGTGTGAATCTGATCCTGTCATTATGATGTTAGTTGGTTATTTTGCTCGTTAGTTGCTATAGTTTCTTCCTAGCCTCGATGGTCTTTACAATTTGGCATGTTTTTGCAGGGGCTGGTACTGGTTGTTCCTTTCCATGTTTAGTGGTTCCTTCAGGAGCTCTTTTAGGGCAGGCCTGGTGGTGACAAAATCACTCAGCGTTTGCTTGTCTGTAAAGTATTTTCTTTCTCCTTCACTTATGAAGCTTAGTTTGGCGGGATAGGAAATTCTGGGTTGAAAATTCTTTTCTTTAAGAATGTTGAATATCGGCCCCCACTCTCTTCTGGATTGTAGAGTTTCTGCTGAGAGATCAGCTGTTAGTCTGATGGGCTTCCCTTTGTGGGTAACCCGACCTTTCTCTCTGGCTGCCCTTAACATTTTTTCCTTCATTTCAACTTTGGTGAATCTGACAATTATGTGTCTTGGAGTTGCCCTTCTCGAGGAGTATCTTTGTGGCGTTCTCTGTATTTCCTGAATCTGAATGCTGGCCTGCCTTGCTAGATTGGGGAAGTTCTCCTGGATAATACCTTGCAGAGTGTTTTCCAACTTGGTTCCATTCTCCCCATCATTTTCAGGTACACCATACAGACGTAGGTTTGGTCTTTTCACGTAGTCCCAAATTTCTTGGAGGCTTTGTTCATTTCTTTTTATTCTTTTTTCTCTAAACTTCCCTTCTCTCTTCATTTCATTCATTTCATCTTCCATCAGCGATACCCTTTCTTCCAGTTGATCGCATCTGCTACTGAGGCTTCTGCAATCTTCGCGTAGTTCTCGAAACTTGGCTTTCAGCTCCATCAGCTCCTTTAAGCCCTTCTCTCCATTGGTTATTCTAGTTATCCATTCTTCTAATTTTTTTTCAAAGTTTTTAACTTCTTTGCTATTGTTTTGAATTTCCTCTCGTAGCTCAGAGTAGTTTGATCGTCTGAAGCCTTCTTCTCTAACTCATCAAAGTCATCCTCCATCCAGCTTTGTTCCGTTGCTGGTGAGGAACTGCATTCCTTTGGAGGAGGAGAGGTGCTCTGTTTTTTAGAGTTTCCAGTTTTTTTGCTCTGTTTTTTTCCCCATCTTTGTGGTTTTATCTACTTTTTGTCTTTGATGATGGTGATGTACAGATGGGTTTTTGGTGTGGATGTCCTTTCTGTTTGTTAGTTTTCCTTCTACCAGACAGGACCCTCAGCTGCAGGTCTGTTGGAGTTTACTAGAGGTGCACTCCAGACCCTGTTTGGCTGGGTGTCAGCAGCGGTGGCTGCAGAACAGCGGATTTTCATGAGACCACAAATTCAGCTGTCTGATAGTTCCTCTGAAAGTTTTGTCTCAGAGGAGTACCCGGTTGAATGAGGTGTCAGTCTGTCCCTACTGGGGCAGTGCCTCCCAGTTAGGCTGCTCAGGGGTGAGGGACCCACTTTAGGAGGCAGTCTGTCCATTCTCAGATCTCCAGCTGCGTGCTGGGAGAACCACTACTGTCTTCAAAGCTGTCAGTCAGACAGGGACATTTAAGTCTGTGGAGGTTCTTGCTGAGTTTTTGTTTGTCTGTGCCCTGCCCGCAGAGGTGGAGCCTACAGAGGCAGGCAGGCCTCCTTGAGCTGTGGTGGGCTCCAACCAGTTCGAGCTTCCTGGCTGCTTTGTTTACCTAAGCAAGCCTGGGCAATGGCGGGCGCCCCTCCCCCAGCCTTGCTGCTGCCTTGCAGCTTGATCTCAGACTGCTGTGCTAGCAATCAGCGAGACTCCGTGGGCATAGGACCCTCTGAGCCAGGTGCGGGACACAATCTCCTAGTGTGCCGTTTTCCAGGCCCGTTGGAAAAGCGCAGTATTAGCATGGGACTGACCCGATATTCCAGGTTCCGTCTGTTTCCCCTTTCTTTGATTAGGAAAGGGAACTCCCTGACCCCTTGCACTTCCCGAGTGAGGCAATGCCTCGCCCTGCTTCGGCTCGCGTACAGTGCGCTTCACCGACTGTCCTGCACCCACTGTTAGGCACTCCCTAGTGAGATGAAACCGGTACCTCAAGCAGAAATGCAGAAATCACCTGTCTTCGATATTTGAGATCTTTTCGTCCAATGCGCGAAAAGGAAATATCTTCACATAAAAACTAGACAGAAGCATTCAGAGCAACTCCTTAGGGAAGTGTGCATTCAACCATCAGAGTTGAACCTTTCGTTCAATTGAGCAGTTTTGAAACCCTCTTTGTGAAGACTCTGCAAGTGGACATTTGGAGTGCTTTGAGGCCTATGGTTAAAAAGGAACTATCTTCACATAAAAACTACACAGAAATATTCTGCAAAATTTCTTTGTGATGTGTGCATTCAACTCACAGAAGTGAAGCTTTATTTTGGTTGAGCATATTTGAAAGAGGCTTTTTGTAGAATCTGCAAGTAGATATTTGAGATCTTTTCGTGCAATGAGAGAAAAGGAAATATCTTCACATAAAAAGTAGACAGAAGCATTCTGAGCAACTTCTTAGTATTGTGTGCATTCAACTTACAGAGTTGAACATTTCTTTTGATTGAGCAGTTTTGATACACTGTGCTGAAGATTCTGCAGGTGGACATTTGGAGATCTTTGAGGCTTATGCTGAAAAAGGAAATATCTTCACATTAAAGCTACACAGAAGCATTCTGCAAAATTTCTTTTTGAGGTGTGCATTCATCTCAGTGTTGAAGCTTTCTTTTTTTTGAGCAGATTTGAAACAGTCTTTTTGTAGAACCTGCAAGTGGATATTTGAAATCTTTCCGTGCAGTGCACGAAAAGGAAATATCTTCACAAAAAACTAGACAGAAGCATTCTGAGCAACTTCTTAGTGATGCGTGCATTCTACTCACAGAGTTGATCGTTCAACTCACAGAGTTGAACCTTTCCTTTGATTGGTCAGTTTTGAAACACTCTTTGTGAAGAATTTGGAAGTGGGCATTTGGAGTGCTTTGAGGCCTATGGTGAAAAAGGAAATATCAACACATAAAAACTACACAGAAGCATTCTGCGAAATTTCTTTGTGATGTGTGCATTCATCTCACAGTGTTGAAGCTTTCTTTCAGTTGAGCAGATTTGAACCAGTCTTTTTGTACAATCTGCAAGTGGATTTTTGAGATCTTTTCATTCAATACAGGGAAAGCAAATATTCTTCACATAAATACTAGACAGAAGCATTCTGAGCAACTTCTTAATGATGTGTGCATTCAACTCAGAGTTGAACCTTTCTTTTGATTGAGCTGTTTTGAAAAACTCTTTGTGAAGAATCTGCAAGTGGACATTTGGTGTGCTTTGAGTTCTATGGTGAAAAAGGAATTATCTTCACATAAAAACTTCACAAAGGCATTCTGCAAAATTACTTTGTGATGTGTGCATTCATCTCACAGAGTTTAAGGTTTCTTTTGGTTGAACAGATTTGAAACAGTCTTTTTGTAGAATCTGCAAATGGATATTTGAGATCTTTTCATCCAATGCAGGAAAAGGTAATATCTCCACATAAAAACTAGAGAGGCATTCGGAACAATTTCTCAGTGATGTGTGCATTCAGCTCACAGAGTTGAACATTTCTATTGATTGAGCAGTTTGAAACATGCTGTGTTAAGAATCTGCAAGTGGGCATTTTGAGTGCTTTGAAGGATATGATGAAAAAGGAAATATCTTAACATAAAAACTACACAGAATCATTCTGTGAAATTTATCTGTGATGTGTACATTCATCTCACAGAGTTGAAGCTTTCTTTAGGTTGAGCAGATTTGAAAAAGTCTTTTTGTTGAATGTGCGTTTGGATATTTGAGATATTTTTCTCCAAAGCAGGAAAAGTATATATCTTCACATAAAAACTAGACAGATGCATTCTGAGCAACTTCTTAGTGATGTGTGCATTCAACTAACAGAGTTGAAGCATTCTTTTGATCAACCAGTTTTGAAACACTCCATTTGGAGAATCTGCAAGTTGACATTTGGAATGCTTTGAGGCCTATGTTAAAAAAGGAAATATCTTCACATAAAAGCTACACAGAAGCATTCTGCAAAATTTCTTTGTGATGTGTGCAGTCATCTCACAATGTTGAAGCTTTCTTTTGGTTGAGCATATTGAAACCGTCTTTTTGTAGAATCTGCAGGGGATATTTGAGATCTTTTTGTCCATTGCAGGAAAAGGAAATATCTTCACATAAAAACTAGACAGAAGCATTCTGAG
>NW_026656997.1:794-5267 GCF_009828535.3 Hylobates moloch | reverse complement strand
TTTTTTTTTTTTTTTTTTTTTAAATGGAGTTTTGCTCTTTTTGCCCAGCCTGGAGTGCAGTGGCATGATCTTGGCTCACTGCAATCTCCACGTCCCAGGTTCAACTGATTATCCTGCCTCAGCCTCCCGAGTAGCTGGGGCTATAGGTGCATGCAACCACGCCTGGCTAATTTTTGTATTTTTAGTAGAGATGGGGTTTCACCATGTTGGCCAGGCTGGTCACGAACTCCTGACTTCAAGCCTTCCAAAGTGCTGGGATTACAGGCATGAGCCACCAAACCTGGCCTATATTTTATATTTTCTAAACTTTTTGATTTTTATGTTTACTAAAATAAAGGGTGTATACTAAATAAACAAAATGCTGTTGTTCCTTTGCAAGTTGTAAATTATAAACAATAGGCTTTGTAGATTGACAAAGATATGCTTCCTTTGATCACAGCATGGCTTTCATGGGTGAAGTGAGGTTGGCAATGATGGTGCTATAATTTTGAGAAGAAAGGCAGACTGTGAGTGATTGGTAGTAGAAATCTCTGGGCCTTCTTCCTCCTCCAACTCACTGACGGCCATGATCTCTAAAATGCCTCTGTTTTTCAGAGCTGAGTTTTGTGTGTCTCCTGAGTTAGTAAACTCATTGGCTGTGTAAGGTGCGCAAGGGTCTGGTCTTCCCCAACCCGTTTTCACATCTCTTTTGAAGAACGCATAAAGTGCAGGGTGCTTGGTTTTTTTCTGATGGTCTCTTTGTGCCTGTTTAAGGATGAGAGTATGTCATTCAAATCCTGTCCAAAGATCAAACTCTCTTTGAGGAGGGGGTTGATGGAATTCCACTGTCTGCTTTATCAGCGTAGTTTGAAGCTTAGAGAGAGAAATTGCTTAAGTGCTTGTCAGTTTTGTTTTTGATCCCAAATCCTCTTCCTTTTTCTCCAACATACATTGCCCACTGTCACCAAACAACCTCTTCTAGTTCAATGAGTAACTTCTGGTCCTAATTAAGGAGTCAACTTGGAGTAATGATTAAGAACCTGAGTTCTAGAGTCAGACTCTGGATGTGAATTTTAGCCCTTCCAAGTGCAGCTTCTGTGACCTGTGAGCTTTCTCTCTAAGCCTCAGTGCCATTCTTGTAAAGTGGGAATAATAATAGTTTAAACCTTACAGGGCTGTTGTGAGGATGAACTGAGACAATCTAAGTGAAGCATTTCACATGGTGTTTAAAACAAATTAAAAGCTCAACAAATACTTCTTATTGTTATGACATCTGCATAGCATTTCATCACCTTGGTCTAAAGGTGGGGTTTGGAGATAGCATTGTCCCAGCAGGTGGGGTTTGGAGATAGCTTTATCATCTCGACTCAGAACAGGTCTCCTTGTGGAACCATGGCCTTCCTTTTGGATCCTGGCCATGAAAACCCATTCTTAGGAACCATGTTTCAATTCCAGTAGGTGATGTCCACTCCAATGCCGCAGGATGTCCTCCCCAGGGTGCCAATGGGTCTGCCCGGGGTTCTAACAAGCTTTTTGGGACCAAACCCCTTCTCTGTGTGGCACTGAATCATCTCCCTGTCTTACCGGGCTGCAGTTCTGCTTCAAATCAGTCCTTAGTCCCCCAGAAATCACAGCCTGACTCCTTGCTGGGCAAGGCCAGACCTAGTTGTCCCCTCCCCATAGCCATGGCTATTTGGCCTATGACAAGCCCCTTGTATCTCTTCACCTCTGCACGACTAGTCCAGGAGTCCACCCCTTAGGCAGCTCACAATTATCTCTATCTATCATTCGCATTTTCCCCTTTCCACCAAGCCAGTTCTTTCCCACCTTCTCCTTACTACCAGTTCTTTTTATGTTTTCTTAATAACAAAGGTGTTGTTGGTTCTTAAAACAACACTTATTTTTTTCTGACTAAAAAAAGGATAGCTATTCAGTATAGAGAAACAGGACAACATTGCACATGTATCCCGGAACTTAAAATTAAATTAAATTAAATTAAACAGAAACGGGAAAACAAAATAAAAAATTTCAGTGCACAGAATAAAATGGAAATCATATGTAATCCTACTACCTGGATTTTTACAGTTTTTTTCTGTGCTTATATGTGAATATGTACATTTATCCAACCAAATTAGAAACATAATGTATACCTGATTGTATACTTTTTTTTTTTTGACAAGGTCTCGCTCCGTCACCCAGGCTGGAGTGCAGGCGTGCTGTCTTGGCTCACTGCAACTTCTGCCTCCCGAGTTCAAGAGATCCTCATACCTCAGCCTCCTGAGTAGCCGGGACTACAGGCGTGCACCACCACACCCGGGTAATTTTTGTTGACCAGGCTGGTCTTAACCTGCTGGCCTCACGTGATCTGCCTGCCTTGGCCTCCCAAAGTGCCAGGATTACAGGAGTGAGCCACTGCATCCGGCTTGACTTTACACTTTATTATATTGAATGATTACTAAAAAACAGTCTGAAAAACAATGGGGTAAAATATAGGTTCTATAACATTGTAATGGCTGCATTCATAAACATTCATAAAATTACACTGATGGATGTGGAAAATCAATATAAGAGACATGGTCTCTGCCTTCAAGGAGTGTATCAGTGATTATATAGTCATAGCATCCTATTCCACAAATATAATATTTAGCTAGTTTTATATTATTTGAAATTTAGATTTCTAGTTTTTCTCTATTATATACATAGAAAGTGAAGAACATCTTAATACATATTTGTTCACTACCGTGGAAATTCCTATGTTTTAAATTTCAGTCTTATACATGGAATTGTCATATTGAATATTATGCCCTTTTAAAAGTATTTGACTTAAAAATCTTTGAATCAAACACTCGAAGTTGTTTGAATGCCTTTTTCCTCATGTCCTCACCAACACAGATAATCACTTTAAAAATTATTGGTCATCTGATAGGCAAAAGTTATCTTGTTTTAACTTGAATTTTTTATTACAAAAATTTGTACATTAAAATGCTTTTGGGCTAATTAAAAATATTGGAAACAGAAAGTAGGTAGTAACATAACATTTCAAATAGCATACTGAGGTATAGATGGTAAGTTTGTTTTCTCCCACCCCAGGCACCTACACCCCATCTCTGGAGCTGAACTCTCTAGTTAGCATGTGCTTAACATGACTGCATGTGGGCAAGGGCTTTGTTTTCCCAGCGTGTAGAATGACGCCTGGCACACAACAGGCACTCATTGGATGCTTATTAAATAAATAAGCACTTTCCTGAATAGAGTAATGAAAATTTTCTATGTAAACATAAACACCTACATGCATACTTTTTAATACTTTTTATATTGTTAACAAAAATGAGAACTCACCACACACACTATTCTTAGATGTCTCGTTATTGTTTCATATAAGCATATTTAGACTCCTTTCACTTTTTGAAAAATGCTGCATAGAACGGTAATTTAGTTAATATCCTTCCTATTGATGAAACATTTAGCTGCTTTATGTCTCTAGCTATTATTTATGGACCTTTCTTCTTCAGAAATTGTTTGCTCATGTTCTTTACTAATTTTGCTATAAACTTTTTCTATAAAGCTATTAGTAGCTTTCTGTACATTTAGAACAATAAAGCTTTGTTTATAATGTATGCTGTAAATATTTTCCTAATTTCCCATGGCCTTTTAATTTCATTTTTTCATATCAATTTTTGGTAAACCTATCCATATTTTTATAAATATTTATTTTCTGCATTTGGTGGTATACTTATAAGGACCTTTTCTACCCCATATGAATATTCACTAATATTTTCCCATACACTTTCATGTTTACGTATATTTAACTTATACGGAATTCAATTACCCACATGATATGAGGTAGAAATCTAACATTTTCAAGTAGTTTTTGTTATCCTAGTTCCATTTATTGAATAGTCTATTTTATCCCTGCTAATTAGAATATATTCTGTCATAAATTAATTTCTTGAGTTTATTTCTGTACTTTATATTCCGTAAACCATGACTAGGTAAATAGAGTAAATCAGAGAATAATTTGTGAAGGCAAACACTTTAAATTATTTTGGGTTTATTTTTGAGATCTGAACTGATAGTATAAATTTATGATCATGACATTGAATTTTTTTCCTCAAATAGAATATGATTGAATATGAACACATGATTGAAGATATATTATAAAATTGAGATAGTTGTTGCAGTAAGTTATAAATTAATTAGAGAGAGTTGGACCTTCTCTTTCAATTTGTTCTACTACTTTATGCCCTTCAACAAGCCTTTGTAGCTTTGTTTTGTTTTTTTTTTCATCTAGTTCTTACATCTTCAGTATTAAATTTATTCTTGGGTATTCTCCTTTTGTTACTATCATTAATGGAATCTGTGTAAGTTTCCAGTTAGGTTTTCTATAAGATTACTTATGGCAATATAAAAAATATTGATTTTTATATATTTATTTTTAAAGTAGCAACCTTAGGTAATTCTCTTATTTGTTCTGATCCCTTCTAATAGATATTT
>NW_026656997.1:0-694 GCF_009828535.3 Hylobates moloch | reverse complement strand
ACAGGCCCCAGTGTGTGATGTTCCCCTTCCCGTGTCCAAGTGTTCTCATTGTTCAATTCCCAACTATGAGTGAGAATTGTTCTCATTTTAAACACTTGATTTCTTTTTCTTGTGTTAGTGCATTGCATTGCCTCAAATTTCAGAGCAATGTTAAATGATAGAGGTAATAACTGCCACCTTGATCTCCATCTGATTTTAATGGGGCTACCCTCAATTTTCACTGCTAAGTTTCATATTGGCTGTTGGTTTGAGGGAGGTGTTCTTCACCATGTGAAGGGAATATTACTATAATTCTAGTTTCCAGTTTTTTTCTTGAAGAGGATAATGAATTTTATCAGATGCCTTTTTGGCATCCATTAAGATGAGACAGTCTCTCTTGAGCTATTAATTACATTCTGAAAGTCAGCTTTATTTAGTCATGGTTTACAGCTGTGTTTAAAATGTAGGAACTTCTCATTATCCATTGAAAAGATTAGGCTATCATTTGTATTTTTTTGGTGTTTTGTTATTCTAGATTTGATATATGAATCGAGAAATTTTTTTTCTGTTATTCAACAGTTAAATGAGCATTATTTTCTGCCTTCCTTCACAGCCACTCCAGGCATATCATGTGCACTGGCCCTGCTAGTTCTGCTAATGCTCTTCCCTCCACTACCATCACCTCATGGTAAACTCCTACTTACTTCTTAACACC
>NW_026656996.1:0-5267 GCF_009828535.3 Hylobates moloch | reverse complement strand
GGATCAAAACAAAAATATGAATTAATGATGGATACAGGGATGGAGTGGTATACCAATGCCTGGTTCTTATTTCTAGAAATTATGATCTAGTTGGTCTGGTTTGGGGCCAGGCATTTGGGTTTTTTTGTTTTTGTTTTTGGCATCAGTATTTTTTAAAAAGCTTCCTTATTAGCCTTCCTATGTAATGCTCATGTGTGGTCAGAGCTGAGAACTTCTGACCTGGAGGCAAAGGAAATACAAGTAGGCAGAAAAGGCAGAGTAGCCCAGTGTGCTCAATAGAAGAACCAGTTTTCCTTTAAAACAAACTAAAACGGGGTAGAGTTGGTGCGTTCGTTTCCCATTACTGCTGTAACAAATGACCACAAACTTAGTAGCTTAAAACAACACAAATTTATTATCTGACACTTCAGTAGGTTAGAAATTCAGCGTGAGTCCCACAGGACTCAAATCAGAGTGTGAGCAGGGCTGTTGCATTCTTTTAGAGGCCATTAGGGAGAGTCCGTTTCCTTGCTTCTAGAGGCTGCCTGCATTCCCTGGCTCACAGCCCCTTCTTCCACCTTTAAAGTCAGCAACATTCTATCTCTGAAAATCCCCGAAAGTCTCAACCCATTCTTCTGTAATCATAACTCAGTCTGACTCCCTTTCACTTTTACAGATCTTGCGATTGTATTGGGTCCACCTGCATAATCCAGGCTACTCACTCTATTTTTAAAGTCAGCTGATTAGCAACCCTAATTCCATATACGGCCTTAGTTCCCCTTTGCCATTGAACATATATTCACAGTTTTTGGAGATTTGAACATGGACGTTTTGGAGAGCTGCTATTCTGCATACCACACAAGGATTCACAATTTCTAAGTGAGACACACAAAATAAGCACAAACCACAAAGGAAAGGAAGGATAAATCCAACTGCATTAAAATTCAGAAATTTCTTCATTAAAAGGTACTGTAAAGAGAATAAAAAGATAAACCACAAACTGAAATAAGATATTTGCAACCCATTTAATATACAGAACACATAAAGAACTCCTATCAATCAATAAGAAAAAACAAATGTCCAAAGAAAAATGGGCAAAGAAATTGTATAGGAACTTCACCAAAAAGATCATACCCAAGCCTCATAAGCATATGAAAAAAATGTTCCTTCTCATTAACATGAGACAAATAAGAGTTTTTAAAAATACCAGACTGGCAAACATTTAAAAGTTGGACAATCTAAGTATTGGCATGGCTGTGGAGCAATACAGACTCTCCTCCACTGCTGTTGGGAGTGTAAGTTGGAAAACATTCTGGTGTTACCTAGTAAAGTCACACGCCCTGCAGCTTAGCAACCCACGCCTACATACAGAGCCTAGGAAACTCACACATGTCTATACCAAGAAACAAATACACAACTATGTAGAGCAGAATTGTGCATCACAGCAAAAATCTGGAAGCAACTCAAACATCCATCAATAGCAGAATAAATAAAGAAATCCCTAGTGTGTTCATTCAAGGAAAAGAAACGCATTACAATTATGTACAGATAAATCTCAAAGACATAAGACTGAATGAAAGAAGCAAATCTCAAAGGACTATCTGCTATATGATTCCACTTATGTAAATTAAAAACAAGTCAGAAGTAAACTCTTTTTTTGTTGTTTAGGAAAACATTCAGAGCATGATGAACACAAAGTTAAACATCAAGTCTTCCTCTTGGGGAGGGAAGGATATGCATAGGAAGGTGCACAAAGCCTTCTAGAATGTGGTAATATTGTTTTTGGCCTGGGTAATAAATTCAGTGATGACTATTTTATTATTGCTAAGTTTTACACACGTTTTCATATAGCCTTTTGTATTTTGCCATATTTCACAATTTTTAGAATGTTTTCTAATAGCAGACTCAGAATAGGTCATATAAACAACTAGGATGTTTGTAGAGTAAAAGATCACAATTCCCCTTATTTTCTTCTCTCTCTTCACTGAAAAGCACCTACTATTGTTAACAGTTCAGTGTGTATCTTTCTAGATGTCTTGTTCTTTCTTCTTCCTCATATGTTATATAAAAATAGGGTAATACTATATCTGTTGTTCTGAATTTGATTTTCAGAATACAGGAACGAATGGAGGGAGCATTTACATCCATCATATCTTATTATATCTAATTTATTCATTCATCTAAAATTTTCTCATTTCTGTCTTCACATGCCTATTAAATAGTAGCCAACACACTTATTTAATGTGATAGAGAGTCAGTTATCTGGGTAACTCCATGTTGGCCCTTAAAATATAAGAACCACACCCTCTGTCTAATAATTCCAGCTCAGAACGCTGGGAATGTATTCCTCACCTCGGGAGTGTCGGGGCCCACCGTGGTGGGAGAGGAATGGGGGTGCGTGGGAGAGTGTGTGTGTGGAGGGGGCTCTCCAGGCTGGCTTACATCCCGGGTTCTCCTGACCCTGAACAAAACAGTGATGTCAGTTCAATCCAGCAGCCCCTGCCTGACAGCGGCCTCTGCTGGCTCCAGGGGCACAGTAAAAGTCCTAAAGTAGCACTATGGGAACCTCAATCTTTGAGCTCCTACAGTTCACACATGGGGTGATTAAGCCAGAGAGGAGGCTTCTTTAAACAAATGCTACATTCCATCAAATGGTCAGTTCCTATGGCAGCGTTCTCCGGTGCAGATATTATAGAGTTAACAAGGATCTGATAATAATGCCAGTAATAATTAACATTTGTAGAGCAGCTTGTAAATCATTAAGTGCTTTCACATGGTCTTACTTAATTCCCACAACATCCCTACAAGGTCTATATTATTATCTCAATTTATGAAAGATTATATTAAAGCTGAGAAAGATTAAGTGAATTGCCCAAATTAATGTTGGGCCAACTGTCAAGCTCAAAGATATAGCTGCAAATTTTATAGCATAACCACGATGTAAGTATATGTATAAAGGATGATTTGTTGCTAACAAAGTGTTTCAAAGGTTCCAACTTTTCAGCAGCACTCCAGTAGCATTCTCACATTTCTGTAGGGTGCTCAATCCTTTATCTGTTACCCAGGGCCACCATGGGGCAGCACTCACATCCATAGTCATCATAGATTTATATATTAACTACATGACAATATTCAGGCAAAAGGCAGTAAAGTCTCTTCAGGAAAGGGCAGCTTTTCTCATTCATCTCACCATTTGAGCTCTGGCAGGGCTGCTGTCACCTTACAGCTCTGGCTTCTCCAGTCAGAGGGCCGCCAGGATGCCTTTTCAACCTGACCCTTCTGCTCCACGTCTGAAGAAGCAGTGGAGTTGTTGCAGCTAGAGCAAGAGGAACAAGAAGAGTCAGTCAGACCCTTTCTGTAGTTTGCAGGATACCTCAAGGATTCAAATGCGTGAATCTGCAGAGATTAATGCAAAAAAACGTGATGAGATTCCTGAATACACAGCAGAGGACTGCAGAAAGCACAGGTTGAACTAATAGCAAAATATTTGCCTTTCACTTGTGAAAGTCAACATTCTCAGCTCATTTGGATTTAAAAATAAAATGGATTCCTTGAATGAACAAGGTATTGAGCTAATAAAGAGAATTAATAATTTAAAAATAGAATGGAGGAAAGTTGATACAGAAGCTATTGGCATGCTACACAAGTGAGGGAGGCAAGAAAGCAGAAAGCCCAAAGCCACAAATGACAATCTGTATTTGAGATTATACTCTATTAAATAGGAAGGTACTCTTGAGTTTTGACATTCACAGTTATGTGACTATGGTTTAAAGCCTACAGAGAGCCTGATTCTTAACTCCAAAAGCAAAGCCATCTTTCCTACTGATGGAACTGGTAGGCATGCCTTTTTTCAAGTGCTTGATGATTGTATCAGTTAGAATCTTTTGTGCCACAAGGTAGAAAACTCAACTAGAAGTGTGTGAAACAATAAGGAACAATGTAGAAAATAAGGAAAATATATTATTTCACATGACAGAAGGTAAGAATATTCAAAGGTTAGCTAATTCAATGACTTAAAGACCCAGAATCTTTCTTCTTTTTTAATTTTTATTTTTATGTTTTGTTTAGAGATGAAGTCTTGCCCTTTTGCCCAGGCTGAAGTGCAGTGGTGCAGTTAAAGTCCACTGCAGCCTTGAATTCCTAGGCTCAAGCAATCCTCCTGCCTCAGCATTCCGAGCAGCTGGGACTACAGGCATGCGTCACCACACTCAGCTAATTTTTAAAAACTTTTTGTAGAGACCAGGTCTCGCTATGTTGTCCAGGCTGGTCTCAAACTCCTGGCTTTAAGCGATCCTCCTGCCTTGTCCTCTCAAAGTGCTGGGATTACAGACATGAGCCACCATGCGTGGCTCTTTTTTCTACTTAGCATTTTTTTTTTAAGCTTTTTTGTTTGTTCTCTAGTGGTTGTAAAATGGCTGCAGCAGCTCCTGGAATCATGTCTTCTTCCAACCATTCAAGCCAAAATATCCAAAGGATGGAAGAGACAGAATCCATTTTTTGTGTGTTTATACAAAGGGGAAACTCTTTCTCAGAAGCTTTCCTTCATGTCACATTGGCTAGCACCATGTCAAGAGCCCATTTCTAAGCCAGTCACTAATAAAAATAATGAAATTACCATGGCTGGCTTAGATTGATTAAGATTCACCACTGGGTTAGGGAGGGCCCCACCTCCTTAAAAGCACATCTTCCCTCGATAACCTGGACAAAATTACGGTTTTGTTAGCAAGGACAATTGGAATGGGGAGGGCAACCAACAGTGTCTGCCACAACAGGAAGGTTGTTCAGCTTCACTGTTTCTCCTTACAGGCTCTGCCAACATAAATGACCGCAGCATGCTGGGAAAGCGTGACAGTGAAATGGCTGTCATTGTGCAAGATACAGAGACTGTTCCTTCATTAATGGATGGAGAAGAGTACCAGGCTGGCCGGTTTGCCCAAGGACTTCGGCTACAGTGCTTTAGGTCAGTCCGCCAAAGTGTGTCTCTCTGATGCATTTCCACTGCAGCAGTCACTGGGACCCAGCCCTGAACTCTGGCCCTGAGCACACGGGTCATCCTAGTTTCTTCTTCGTCTAAAACAGTGTGTCCCAGAATATAGGATATGTATCACCAGTAGTATGCGAAATGACTTTAGGTGGTACGTGAATATTTTTTATTTTAATAGCTTTTTATTACTATCATGTGCAGTAGAAAAACTGCAGTGGTGCAGTTACAGCTCATTGCATCCTTGAATTCCTAGGCTCAAGCAATCCTCCTGCCTCAGCATTCCAAGTAGCTGGGACTACAGGCC
>NW_026656995.1:0-5268 GCF_009828535.3 Hylobates moloch | reverse complement strand
AGGGAAGTTTAGAGAAAAAAGAATAAAAAGAAATGAACAAAGCCTCCAAGAAATTTGGGACTATGTGAAAAGACCAAACCTACGTCTGATTGGTGTACCTGAAAATGATGGGGAGAATGGAACCAAGTTGGAAAACACTCTGCAAGATATTATCCAGGAGAACTTCCCCAATCTAGCAAGGCAGGCCAGCATTCAGATTCAGGAAATACAGAGAACGCCACAAAGATACTCCTCGAGAAGGGCAACTCCAAGACACATAATTGTCAGATTCACCAAAGTTGAAATGAAGGAAAAAATGTTAAGGGCAGCCAGAGAGAAAGGTCGGATTACCCACAAAGGGAAGCCCATCAGACTAACAGCTGATCTCTCAGCAGAAACTCTACAAGCCAGAAGAGAGTGGGGGCCGATATTCAACATTCTTAAAGAAAAGAATTTTCAACCCAGAATTTGCTATCCCGCCAAACTAAGCTTCATAAGTGAAGGAGAAATAAAATACTTTACAGACAAGCAAACGCTGAGTGATTTTGTCACCACCAGGCCTGCCCTAAAAGAGCTCCTGAAGGAAGCACTAAACATGGAAAGGAACAACCGGTACCAGCCACTGCAAAAACATGCCAAATTGTAAAGACCATCGAGGCTAGGAAGAAACAATAACAACTAACGAGCAAAATAACCAACTAACATCATAATGACAGGATCAGATTCACACATAACAATATTAACGTTAAATGTAAATGGGCTCAATGCTCCAATCAAAAGACACAGACTGGCAAACTGGATAAGGAGTCAGGACCCATCAGTGTGCTGTATTCAGGAAACCCATCTCACATGCAGAGACACACATAGACTCAAAATAAAGGGATGGAGGAAGATCTATCAAGCAACTGGAAAACAAAAAAAGGCAAGGGTTGCAATCCTAGTCTCTGATAAAATAGACTTTAAACCAACAAAGATCAAAAGAGACAAAGAAGGCCATTACATAATGGTAAAGGGATCAATTCAACAAGAAGAGCTAACTATCCTAAATATATATGCACCCAACACAGGAGCACCCAGATTCATAAAGCAAGTCCTCAGTGACCTACAAAGGGACTTAAACTCCCACAGAATACTAATGGGAGATTTTAACGCCCCACTGTCAACATTAGACAGATCAACGAGACAGAAAGTTAACAAGGATATCCAGGAATTGAACTCAGCTCTACATAAAGTGGACCTAATAGACATCTACAGAACTCTCCACCCCAAGTCAACAGAATATACATTTTTTTCAGCACCACACCACACCTATTCCAAAATTGACCACATAGTTGGAAGTAAAGCTCTCCTCAGCAAATGTAAAAGAACAGAAATTATAACAAACTGTCTCTCAGACCACAGTGCAATCAAACTAGAACTCAGGATTAAGAAACTCACTCAAAACCGCTCAACTACATGGAAACTGAACAACCTGCTCCTGAATGACTATTGGGTACATAATGAAATGAAGGCAGAAATAAAGATGTTCTTTGAAACCAACGAGAACAAAGACACAACATACCAGAATCTCTGGGACACATTCAAAGCAGTGTGTAGAGGGAAATTTATAGCACTAAATGCCCACAAGAGAAAGCAGGAAAGATCTAAAATTGACACCCTAACATCACAATTAAAAGAACTAGAAAAGCAAGAGCAAACACATTCAAAAGCTAGCAGAAGGCTAGAAATAACTAAAATCAGAGCAGAACTGAAGGAAATAGAGACACAAAAAACCCTTCAAAAAATTAATGAATCCAGGAGCTGGTTTTTTGAAAAGATCAACAAAATTGATGGACCACTAGCAAGACTAATAAAGAAGAAAAGAGAGAAGAATCAAATAGATGCAATAAAAAACGAAAAAGGGGATATCACCACCGATCCCACAGAAATACAATCTACCATCAGAGAATACTACAAACACCTCTATGCAAATAAACTAGAAAATCTAGAAGAAATGGATAAATTCCTTGACAAATACACCCTCCCAAGACTAAACCAGGAAGAAGTTGAATCTCTGAATAGACCAATAACAGGTTCTGAAATTGTGGCAATAATCAATAGCTTACCAACCAAAAAGAGTCCAGGACCTGACGGATTCACAGCTGAATTCTACCAGAGGTACAAGGAGGAACTGGTACCATTCCTTCTGAAACTATTCCAATCGATAGAAAAAGAGGGAATCCTCCCTAACACATTTTATGAAGCCAGCATCGTCCTGATACCAAAACCTGGCAGAGACATAACCAAAAAAGAGAATTTCAGACCAATATCCTTGATGAACATTGATGCAAAAATCCTCAATAAAATACTGGCAAACCGAATCCAGCAGCACATCAAAAAGCTTATCCACCATGATCAAGTGGGCTTCATCCCTGGGATGCAAGGCTGGTTCAACATACGCAAATCAATCAGTGTAATCCAGCATATAAACAGAACCAAAGACAAAAACCACATGATTATCTCAATAGATGCAGAAAAGGCCTTTGACAAAATTCAACAACCCTTCATGCTAAAAACTCTCAATAAATTAGGTATTGATGGGACGTATCTCAAGATAATAAGAGCTATCTATGACAAACCCACAGCCAATATCATACTGAATGGGCAAAAACTGGAAGCATTCCCTCTGAAAACTGGCACAAGACAGGGATGCCCTCTCTCACCGCTCCTTTTCAACATAGTGCTGGAAGTTCTGGCCAGAGCAATCAGGCAGGAGAAGGAAATAAAGGGTATTCAACTAGGAAAAGAGGAAGTCAAATTGTCCCTGTTTGCAGATGACATGATTGTATATCTAGAAAACCCCATTGTCTCAGCCCAAAATCTCCTTAAGCTGATTAGCAACTTCAGCAAAGTCTCAGGATACAAAATTAATGTACAAAAATCACAAGCATTCTTGTACACCAATAACAGACAAACAGAGCCAAATCATGAGTGAACTCCCATTCACAATTGCTTCAAAGAGAATAAAATACCTAGGAATCCAACTTACAAGGGATGTGAAGGACCTCTTCAAGGAGAACTACAAACCACTGCTCAATGAAATAAAAGAGGATACAAACAAATGGAAGAACATTCCATGCTCATGGGTTGGAAGAATCAATATCGTGAAAATGGCCATACTGCCCAAGGTCATTTATAGATTCAATGCTATCCCCATCAAGCTACCAATGACTTTCTTCACAGAATTGGAAAAAACTACTTTAAAGTTCATATGGAACCAAAAAAGAGCCTGCATCGCCAAGTCAATCCTAAGCCAAAAGAACAAAGCTGGAGGCATCACGCTACCTGACTTTAAACTATACTACAAGGCTACAGTAACCAAAACAGCATGGTACTGGTACCACAACAGAGACATAGATCAATGGAACAGAACAGAGCCCTCAGAAATGACGCCGCATAGCTACAACTATCTGATCTTTGACAAACCTGACAAAAACAAGAAATGGGGAAAGGATTCCCTATTTAATAAATGGTGCTGGGAAAACTGGCTAGCCATATGTAGAAAGCTGAAACTGGATCCCTTCCTTACACCTTATACAAAAATTAATTCAAGATGGATTAAAGACTTAAATGTTAGACCTAAAACCATTAAAATCCTACAAGAAAACCTAGGCAATACCATTCAGGACATAGGCGTGGGCAAGGACTTCATGTCTAAAACACCAAAAGCAATGGCAACAAAAGCCAAAATCGACAAATGGGATCTCATTAAACTAAAGAGCTTCTGCACAGCAAAAGAAACTATCATCAGAGTGAACAGGCAACCTACAGAATGGGAGAAAATTTTTGCAACCTACTCATCTGACAAAGGGCTAATATCCAGAATCTACAATGAACTCAAACAAATTTACAAGAAAAAAACAAACAACCCCATCAAAAAGTGGGCAAAGGACATGAACAGACACTTCTCAAAAGAAGACATTTATGCAGCCAGAAAACACATGAAGAAATGCTCATCATCACTGGCCATCAGAGAAATGCAAATCAAAACCACAGTGAGATACCATCTCACACCAGTTAGAATGGCCATCATTAAAAAATCAGGAAACAACAGGTGCTGGAGAGGATGTGGAGAAATAGGAACACTTTTACACTGTTGGTGGGACTGTAAACTAGTTCAACCATTGTGGAAGTCAGTGTGGCGATTCCTCAGGGATCTCGAACTAGAAATACCATTTGACCCAGCCATCCCATTACTGGGTATATACCCAAAGGACTATAAATCATGCTGCTATAAAGACACATGCACACGTATGTTTATTGCAGCACTATTCACAATAGCAAAGAGTTGGAACCAACCCAAATGTCCAACAACGATAGACTGGATTAAGAAAATGTGGCACATATACACCATGGAATACTATGCAGCCATAAAAAATGATGAGTTCGTGTCCTTTGTAGGGACATGGATGAAACTGGAAACCATCATTCTCAGTAAACTATCGCAAGGACAAAAAACCAAACACCGCATGTTCTCACTCATAGGTGGGAATTGAACAATGAGAACTCATGGACACAGGAAGGGGAACATCACACTCCGGGGACTGTTGTGGAGTTGGGGGAGGGGGGAGGGACAGCATTAGGAGATACACCTAATGCTAAATGACGAGTTAATGGGTGCAGGAAATCAACATGGCACATGGATACATATGTAACAAACCTGCACATTGTGCACGTGTACCCTAAAACCCTAAAGTATAATAAAAAAAAAAAAATTAGATTTTTGGTTTTTTAAATTTATTTTTTTCTTAAACATTTTTTTCATATTATACAATATGATATACTAATGGTAATATTTTTGCTTTGAACAGTTGGAAAGTATCAAAATTTTTAGACTCATGCACCTATACATGTTAATGAGCACATGTGTATACATGTTAATAATGAGCATGCACCTGTACATGTTAACGAGTATGCGCCTATGCATGTTAATAACGAGCACATGCCTATACATGTTAATAAGCATGCACCTATACATGTTAATAACGAGCACATGCCTATACATGTTAATAACGAGCACATGCCTATACAAGGTAATAATGAGCACATGGCTATACATGTTAATAACGAGCATGCACCTATACATGTTAATAACGAGCATGCACCTATACATGTTAATAACGAGCATGCACCTATACATGTTAATAACGAGCACATGCCTATACATGTTAATAACGAGCACATGGCTATACATGTTAATAACGAGCATGCACCTATACATGTTAATAATGAGCACATGCCTATACATGT
>NW_026656994.1:0-5268 GCF_009828535.3 Hylobates moloch | reverse complement strand
AGATAGATAGATTAGATAGATAGTATATAGATAGATGATAGATAGATAGATAATAGGTAGATCGATATCGATAATAGATAGATAGATAGATAATAGAAGATGATAGATGACAGATAGATAGATGATAGAGTAGATAGATAGATACATTAGATAGATTAGATAGATAAATAGACAGATGATAGATAGATGATAGATAATAGATAGATGGTAGATAGATATAGATAGATAGATAGATAGATGACAGATAGATAGATAGATGATAGACAGAGTAGATAGATAGATACATTAGATGGATAGATAGATGATAGAATGGATGGATATATAGATGATAGATAGATGATAGATAGATAGATGATAGATAGATAGATGATAGATAGATAGATGATAGATAGATAGATAGATGATAGATAGATAGATAGATAGATAGATGATAGGATGGATATATAGATGATAGATAGATAGATAGATGATAGATAGATAGATAGATGATAGGATGGATATATAGATGATAGATAGATAGATAGATAGATAGATAGATAGATAGATAGAATGGATGGATATATAGATGATAGATAGATGATAGATAGATAGATGATAGATAGATAGATGATAGATAGATAGATGATAGATAGATAGATGATAGGATGGATATATAGATGATAGATAGATGATAGATAGATAGATAGATAGATAGATAGATAGATAGATAGATAGATAGATAGAATGGATGGATATATAGATGATAGATAGATAGATAGATAGATAGATAGATAGATAGATAGATAGATAGATAGATAGATAGATAGATTCAAGGTTCCCTTAGTTGGCACCGTACCCTTGTCCTGTAAAACTCCCAACATCTCACAGCCAAGCCCGACTTCTTGTTGCCTGGGCAACAAGAGCAAAACTCCATCTCAAAATAAATACATAAATACATAAATAAATACATTCAACGTCCCCTCAGTCGGCACCATACCTTGTCCTGTAAAATTCCCCACATCCCACAGCCAAGCCCGACTTCTCAGGATGGATAATTTCTGAGGATAAGCAATCTGTGTTAGGATAAGAAATATGAGGACGGACAGAGACATAACCCAAACACATTCCAAGAAGCAATGCTTCAGGCAGAGATTCTTGGGCGTCTGGTTGTCTTCCTGAGCCCCCCAAATGCGTTTTTCCTAACCTAATAGAGCCCCGAAAACAGTGGGGTTTGTATATGTGGGGTTTGCCCGTCTCCTAGGGCAGGTGGTAAAAGGAGATTGTCCTAAGCGCTGGTTTATGGGGCTCCGGGGGGGTGTGAATGGCCTCAGAGCGCCGTTTAGACAAAAGCGCAAAAATAAAAGTGAGAGGCTGCTGGAAACGTTTAAAGAAGCGGGAAGAGGCGGCCGGGGGAGCCGGGGACCTGATCCAGCACCTTGGCCCTGTGGATTTTTACGTCCCGACCACACTGGGTGTGGATGGAAATAGCTGGGTGGCTTTGTGTGAATTAAAACATTTATAGAGCCCTACAGTCCTGTTACCTCTTAGGCGACTTATTAAAGTACAGTTAGTGTAAACACGGGGATCGTAAACCTGCAGGGCTCAAGCACCAATTAAAATAATAAAAAACAAGGGGCCGCCCGCAAAACTGAAGGGTCTTTGGCACGGGCTGCAAGGGGGAGGAGGAGGGAGGCCAAGCGAGGGTCCCTGGGAGGGGAGGCCGGAGGATTCCAGCTCCACCAAGAAACACAGAGGTCACAGCGAAAGAAACAGTGCAATGTGGATTCTGGAAAGAAAAAGACTACTTTGACACCAGGAGATGCATCCCCAGATATGGGACAGTTGAAGATTAAACAGCTGTTGGGGGGTTAACCCTGGGTTCCATAAAGATGTAGAGATTTCATGCTGCAGACCCAGTGCAACAAAATGGATCAGGTACAATGGGGACGTTGCCAAACTGCTCAAACGCTGGTTTTGGGGTGCAAGAGGGGCTATGCCTTCGTCCCTGGGGCTGGGATGGAGGGAGAGTCACGTCCACACCCTCCCCCCTGGGGCTGGGATGGAGAAGGAGGAGGAGGGGCCGTGTCCACACTCTCCCCCCTGGGGCTGGGATGATGGTGGAACAGGGGTGGTGTCCACACCCTCCCCCCTGGGGCTGGGACGGAGGTTTGCAAAAATTATAACAAGAAATTATGACAGCGAAAGAGATCTGAGCTAACCACCCGCCCCCCATCTTCTCTCCAACCTCGAAACTGTCTTTATTCATTCCTGGGCGTAGTAGTCTCAGAAGGGACTTAGTTTATAGTTTAAACTCTGAAACAAAACTGACAATAGCCCTTCTCCAGGAGGGCAGGGACGGTGGGGGAAGCTTCTTGCTTGGGGACCAGCCTGCCTTGGCAGGACTAATAAATTAGCTACAAGATTAGGAATTATGCCTGAGGGGCAATGCTTCCTCTGGCTCCAAGAGTCTGAACCTCCCCCAAATAGCTCCTGGGGATAACATCATTGTTGCAGAACCTAAGATCAGTGTTTGAGATATTTTGCAGATCCTGGATTCCAATGCAGCCGATGACACCACACAGACCGGTAATCTGGCTCAACCAGCTATGAGCCATCCCACACAGGAACAGAAGACAGCACGAACTCACTTCAGCCTCCTATGATTTCATCCTCAACTTGACCAACCAGCACTCTCTACTTCCTGAGGCCCCACACACCAAATTATCCTTGAAAACTCCAATCCCTGGCCAGGTGCGATGACTCACGCCTGTCATCCCAGCACTTTGGGAGGCCGAGGTGGGTGGATCACCTGAGGTCGGGAGTTCGACACCAGCTTGACCAACATGGAGAAACCCCATCTCTACTAAAAATACACAAATTAGCCAGGCACGGTGGTGCATGCCTGTAATCCCAGCTATTTAGGAGGCTGAGGCAGGAGAATCGCTTGAACCCGGGAGGTGGAGGTTGCGGTGAGCTGAGATCGCACCACTGCACTCCAGCCTGGGCGATAGAGCAGGACTCCATCTCAAAAAAAAAAAAAAGAGAGAGATCATGGGGCGATGTGCTGGTCTATAAGGATTTGTAATAAAAGATTAATTTTCTTAATTACTATATATACATATATTTTTTGAGACAGGGTCTCAATCTGTCACTCAGGCTGGAGTGCAGTGGCATGATCTCACCTCACTGCAACCTCCGCCTCCCAGGTTTAACTGATCCTCCCACCTCAGCCTCCTGAGTATGAGTAGCTGGGATTACAGGCACACACCACAATGCCCGGTTATTTTTTGTGTTTTTAGTACAGACGGGGTTTCACCATGTTGGCCAGGCCTGTCTTGAACTCCTGACCTCAGACAGCTGCCCACCTTCGCCTCCCAAAGTGCTGGGATTACGAGCGTGAGCCACCTCGCCTGGCCCTGCACCTCCCTTTTAATTCATACAAGGGTGGGCTTGCAATATACTTCCAGGCCAAAGTTTGAGCTCAAAACTTGCATTTTCAGACGTTACTTTGAAGCGTTTGAATAACAACGAATGCTTGGTAGCTCCAATACCATTACTTAGTCTACCTTTATTTCATTATTAATGTACTATTCTCAGTATATTAACATGAAGCGTTGGCTGCAGTCAGAGATGGAGATTTTATTATTTATATGTAACAAATATATTCATTAATAATTGAGGGAATTGCACAGACAGCACACAAATAAATATAGCAAATTATTAATTTATAACACACTGGGGGGGATTTATAAAATTCCAGTAAATACAGTCTTTAATCAACTATAGACTTTTAAAAAAAAAACACTTTATATTAGGATTCAGATCTTGTTTATCTTCCTTAGTTGCATTATTTCTATATTTGCATATTAGCAGATGTAAGCTACATTTAAAGATAGTATACATATATTTCTTTTGTAGAGATGAAGTCTCACTATGTTGCCCAGGCTGGTCTCAAATTCCTGGTCTCAAGTGATCCTCCTGCCTTGGCCTCCCAAAGTGCTGGGATTATAGGCGTGAGCCACCCTACCAGGCTAGTATACATATTTTGTTAAAATAATATAGATAATATAGTATAATAAATATGTAGGAGATATCGCTCAGAAAACAGGTTTACTGAAATGGTAGACAAAGATAGTGAGTAAATTAATGAATTCACTGTGGCTAAATCCACTAAGTAGGACTCAGTTTGTGTATCTACGTATCACCAACCATTTGATTGATCCGAAATGCCCAGTTTCCAAATCTAGCCATTGTTGAGGATGTATAAATTATACTGAACTTGAGGTTGACAGAGTGCAAATTATTTTGCATGCATTTTACAGCAAGGACCCAGCCTCAAATTTTTTTTTTTTTTTGGCATTATGAGAATTGAAATAAAGACATTTATATAGGAGTTAAGAAATCACTTAGGCAGATGGTAAGGATATGGAAGTCCTTAGTAAGGCTTTTCTCTTTAATGAAAACCAGCCCCAAATCATTTTCTAACAAAGAGCAGTCTGTAAAATTGAGCTGCACCCAGCTGCAGACATAGACAAGCCAGCTGGGAGCCTGCACCGGTGAATGCCGGGAAAACCTAGGGACTAGACACGTTCAAGATGGCGGCTCCATCTTCCCGGCAGGAACTAGGGGCTAGACACGTTCAAGATGGCGGTTGCATCTTCCCGGCAGGAAATAGGGGCTAGACGCGTTCAAGATGGCGGCTCCATCTTCCCGGCAGGAACTGGGGACTAGACGCATTCAAGATGGCGGCTCCATCTTCCCTCCTCTTTGTCAACTGCATGTACAGTAAGAAAAGCAGACAAGATGGCACCGATCAACTGGAAATCTCATTTGCATAAGATTAGGGTGAGGCGACCAGCCTTCCCCACACACTCTATGGATGTTATACCTGATCGAACCAATCTTTGAGCCCTACGTAAATTAAACACTGCCTTCACCAGCCTGCCTATAAAGTCTGCAGAGGTCAGGTGCCTCCCCACTTTTTGGCTCTCTGCCTCTCTCTCTCTTTCCCTCCCCCTCCCTCCTTCCCTTCCTCCCTCTCCCTTCCTCCTTCCCTCCCTCCTGCTCCCTCCCTTCCTCCTTCCCTCCCTCCCTCTTCCCCTCCCCCTTTCTCTCTCTGTCTCTGTCTCTGTCTCTCTGTCTCTCTCTCTCTCTCTGGCAAGGAGCTGCTCTCCTCCTTTCTTCTATTGGGACGTGTGTGTGTGTGTCTGTCTGTCTTTCTGTCTCTCTCTGTCCCTCTGTCTCTCTGTCTCTCTCTGTGTCTCTCGGTCTGTCTCTCTCCCTCTCTCT
>NW_026656993.1:0-5270 GCF_009828535.3 Hylobates moloch | reverse complement strand
TCCGAATGTCCCCTTGCACTTTCTACAGAAACACTGTTTCAAAACTCCTAAATCAAAAGAATGGTTCAACTTTGCTGATTGAATGCACAGATCAGAAAGAAGTTTCACAGAATGCTTCTGTGTAGTTTTAGTTTGAAGATATTCCTTTTTCCACAATAGGCCCCTTAGCGCTCCGAATGTCCGCTTGCAGTTTCTACAGAAAGTGAATTTCAAAACTTCTCCATCAAAACTAAGGTTCAACTGTGTAAGTTGAATGCACACATCAGAAAGAATTTTCGCAGAATGCTTCTGTGTACTTTTTATTTGAAGATGCTTCTTTTTCCACTATAGGCACCTTAGCACTTCAAATGTCCGCTTGCAGTTTCTATAGAAAGAGAGTTTCAAAACTTCTCTATCAAAAGTAACGTTCATCTCTGTTAGTTGAATGCACAGAACAGAAAGAAGTTTGGCAGAAAGCTTCTGTGTAGTTTTAATTTGAAGATATTCCTTTTTCCACTATAGGCCCCATAGTGCTCCGAATGTCCACTTGCAGGTTCTACAGAAAGAGTGTTTCAAAACTCCTCAATCAAAAGTAAGGTTCAACACTGCTAGTTGAACGCACAGATCAGAAAGAAGATTGGCAGAATGATTCTATGTAGTTTTTATTTAAAGATAATCCTTTTTCCACTATAGGCCCCTTAGTGCTCGGAATGTCCGCTTGCAGTTTCTACAGAAAAAGTGTTTCAGAACTTCTCAATCAAAAGTAAGGTTCAACTGTGTTAGTTGAATGCACAGATCAGAAAGAAGTTTCGCAGAATGCTTCTGTGTAGTTTCTATTTGAAGATGATACTTTTTACACTATAAGCACCTTAGCGCTCCGAATGTCCGCTTGCAGCTTCGAAAGAAAGAGTGTTTCAGAACTTCTCAATCAACAGTAGGGTTCAACTGAGTTGAATGCACAGAACAGAAAGAAGTTTGGCAGAATGATTCTGTGTAGTTGTTATTTGAAGATATTCCTTTTTACACTATAGGCACCTTAGTGCTCTGAATGTCCAATTGCAGTTTCCACAGAAAGAGAGTTTCACAACTTCTCAATCAAAAGTAAGGTTCAACGCTGCTAGTTGAATGCACAGATCAGAAAGAAGTTTCGCAGAATGCCTCTGTGTAGTTTTTATTTGAAGATATTACTTTCTCCCCTATAGGCCCCTTAGCGCTCTTATGTCAGCTTGCAGTTTCTACAGAAAGAGAGCTTCACAACTTCAAAATCAAAAGTAAGGTTCAAATCTGCTAGTTGAATGCACAGATCAGGAAGAAGTTTCGCAGAATTCTTCTGTGTAGTTTTTAATAAAAAATGTTCCTTTTTCCACTGTAGGCACCTTAGCGCTCAGAATGTCCGCTTACAGTTTGTACAGAAAGAGAGTTTCAGAACTTCTCAATCAAAAGTAAGGTTCAAATCTGTTAGTTGAATGCACAGAACAGAAAGAAGTTTGGCAGAATGATTCTGTGTAGTTTTTATTTGAAGATATTCCTTTTTCCACTGTAGGCCCTTTAGCGCTCTGAATGTCCGCTTTCAGTTTCTACAGAAAGAGAGTTTCAGAACTTCTCAGTCTACAGTAACTTTCAACTCTGTTAGTTGAATGCACAGAACAGAAAGAAGTTTGGGAGAATGCTTCTGTGTAGTTTTTATTTGAAGATATTCCTTTTTCCACTATGTGCCCCTTAGCGATCAGAATTTCCGCTTGCAGTTTCTACAGAAAGAGAGTTTCACAACTTCTCAATCAAAAGTAACGTTGAATTCTGCTAGTTCAATGCATAGATGAGAAAGAAGTTTCGCAGAATGCTTCTGTGTAGTTTTTATTAGAAATAGTCCTTTTTCCACTATAGGCCCCATAGTTCTCCAAATGTCCGCTTGCAGTTTCTACAGAAAGAGAGTTCCAGAACTTCTCAATCAACAGTAAGGTTCAACCCTGTTAGTTGAATGCACAGAACAGAAAGAAGTTTGGCAGAATGATTCTGTGCAGTTTTTATTTGAAGATATTCCTTTTTCCACTATATGCCCCTTAACGCTGGGAATTTCCGCTTGCAGTTTCTACAGAAAGAGTGTTTCAGAACTTCTCAATCAACAGTAAGGTTAAACTCTGTTAGTTGAATGCACAGAATAGAAAGAAGTTTGGCAGAATGGTTTTGTGTAGTTTTTAATTCAACATATTCCTTTTTCCACCATAGGACCCTCAGCGCTCCGCATGTCCACTTGCACTTTCTGCAGAAAGAGTGTTTCAAAACTCCTCAATCAAAAGTAACTTTCAACTCTGCTAGTTGAAAGCAAAGATGAGAAAGAAGTTTCACAGAATGCTTCTGTGTAGTTTTAATTTGAAGATATTCCTTTTTCCACTATTGTCCACTTAGAGCTCCAAAGGTTCGCTTGCAGTTTCTACAGAAAGTGTGTCTCAGAACTTCTCAATCAACAGTAAGGTTCCACACTGTTAGTTGAATGCACGGAACAGAAAGAAGTTGGGCAGAATGATTCTGTGTAGTTTTTATTGAAGATAATAATTTTTCCACTATAGGCCCCTTTGCGCTCCGAATGTCCGCTTCCAATTTCTAGAGAAAGAGTGTTTCAGAAATTCTCAATCAACACTAAGTTTCAACTCTCATAGTTGAATGCACAGAACAGAAAGAAGTTTGACAAAATGATTCTGTGTAGTTTTTATTTGAAGATATACCTTTTGCCACTAGAGGCCCCTTAGCGCTCAGAATGTTCCATTGCAGTTTCAATAGAAAGAGTGTTTCAAAACTCCTGAATGAAAAGTAAGGTTCAACACTGCTAGTTGAAGGCAAAGATCAGAAAGAAGTTTCACAGAATGCTTCTGTGTAGTTTTAATTTGAACATATTCCTTTTTCAACTATAGGCCCCTAAGTGCTCCGAATGTCCGCTTGCAGTTTCTACAGAAAGAGTGTTTCAGAATTTCTCAATCAACAGTAAGGTTCAACACTGTTAGTTGAATGTTAGTTGAAAGAGTGATTCAGAACTTCTTAATCAACAGTAGTGTTCAACTCTGTTATTTGAAGGCACAGAACAGAAAGAAGTTTGGCAGAATGATTCTGTGTAGTTTTTATTTCAAGAAATTCCTTTTTCCATTGTAGGCCCCTTAGTGCTCCAAATGTCCACTTGCAGTTTCTACAGAAGGAGTGTTTCAAAACGCCTCAATCAAAAGTAAGTTTCCACTCTGCTAGTTGAATGCCCAGATAAGAAAGTTGTTTCGCAAAATTCTTCTGTGAAGTTTTTATTAGAAGATATTACTTTTTCCTCTATAGGCCCCGTTGAGCTCCGAATGTCCGCTTCCAGTTTCTACAGAAAAAGACTTTCAGAACTTCTCAATCAAAAGTAAGGTTCAACTCTGGTAGTTGAATGCATAGAACAGAAAGAAGTTTGGCAGAATGCTTCTGTGTAGTTTTTATTTGAAGATATATGTTTTTCCACTATAGGCCCCTTAGTGCTCCAAATGTCAGCTTGCAGTTTCTACAGAAAGAGAGTTTCAGAACATCACAGTCAACAGTAAGGTTCAACTCTGTTAGTTGAACACAAAGAACAGAAAGCAGTTTGGCAGAATGATTCTGCGTAGTTTTTTTTTGAAGATATTCCTTTTTCCACTATAGGCCAATTAGCAGTCCAATTGTCCGTGTCCAGTTTCTACAGAAAGAGTGTTTCACCACTCCTCAATCAAAAGTAAGGTTCAACTCTGCTAGTTGAACGCACAGATAAGAAAGCAGTTTCGCAGAATGCTTCTGTTTAGTTCTTATTTGAAGATACTCCTTTTTCCACAATAGGCCGCTTAGCGCTCCTAATATCTGCTTGCAGTTTCTACAGAAAGAGGGTTTCACAACTTCTCAATCAAAAGTAAAGTTCAACTCTGCTAGTTGAATGCAAAGATCAGAAAGTAGTTTGGCAGAATGATTCTGTGTAGTTTTTATTTGAAGGTGTTACTTTTTCCACTATAGGCACCTTAGTGCTCCGAATGTCCACTTGCAGTTTCTACAGAAAGAGTTTTTCAAAACTCCTCAATCAAAAGTAAGGTTGAACTCTGCTAGTAGAATGCACAGATCAGAAAAAAGTTTTACAGAATGCTTCTGTGTAGTTTTAATTTGAAGATATTCCTTTTTCCACTATAGGCCCCTCAGTGTTCCGAATGTCCGCTTACAGTTTCTACAGAAAGAGTGTTTCAGAACTTCTCAATCAACAGTAAGGTTCAACTCTGTTAGTTGAATGCACAGAACAGAAAGAAGTTTGGCAGAATGCTTCTGTGTAGTTTTTATTTGTAGATATTCCTTTTTGCACTATTTGCCCCTTAACGCCCGGAATGTCTGCTTGCAGTTTCTACAGAAAGAGTGCTTCAGAACTTAACAATCAACAGTAAGATTCAACTCTGTTAGTTGAATACACTGAACAGAAAGAAGTTTGGCAGAATGATTCTCTGTAGTTTTTATTTGAAGATATTCCTTTTTCCACTGTAGGATCTACAGCGCTCCGAATGTCCCCTTGCAGTTTCTACAGAAACAGTGTTTCAAAACTCCTAAATCAAAAGAAAGGTTCAACTTTGCTGATTGAATGCACAGATCAGAAAGAAGTTTCACAGAATGCTTCTGTGTAGTTTTAATTTGAAGATATTCCTTTTTCCACAATAGGACCCTTAGCGCTCTGAATGTCCGCTTGCAGTTTCTACAGAAAGGGAGTTTCAAAACTTCTCAATCAAAACTAAGGTTCAACTGTGTAAGTTGAATGCACACATCAGAAAGAATTTTCGCAGAATGCCTCTGTGTAGTTTTTATTTGAAGATGCTACTTTTTCCACTATAGGCACCTTAGCACTTCAAATGTCCGCTTGCAGTTTCTATAGAAAGAGAGTTTCAAAACTTCTCTATCAAAGGTAACGTTCGTCTCTGTTAGTTGAATGCACAGAACAGAAAGATGTTTGGGAGAAAGCTTCTGTGTAGTTTTAATTTGAAGATATTCCTTTTTCCACTATAGGCCCCATAGTGCTCCGAATGTCCACTTGTAGGTTCTACAGAAAGAGTGTTTCAAAACTCCTCAATCAAAAGTAAGGTTCAACACTGCTAGTTGAATGCACAGATCAGAAAGAAGATTGGCAGAATGATTCTGTGTAGTTTTTATTTAAAGATATTCCTTTTTCGACTATAGGCCCCTTAGTGCTCCGAATGTCCGCTTGCAGTTTCTACAGAAAGAGTGTTTCAGAACTTCTCAATCAACTGTAAGGCTCAACTCTGTTAGTTGAA
>NW_026656992.1:0-5270 GCF_009828535.3 Hylobates moloch | reverse complement strand
ATCAAAAGTAAGGTTCAACTCTGTTAGTTGAATGCACAGAACAGAAAGAGGTTTCACAGAATTCTGTGTAGTTATTAGTTGAAGATATTCCTTTTTCCAGTATAGGCCCATTTGCGCTCCGAATGTCCACTTGCAGTTTCTACAGAAAGCGTGTTTAAGAACCGCTCAATCAAAACTACAGTTCAAATCTGTTACTAGAATGTACAGAACAGAAAGAAGTTTCACAGAATGCTTCTGTGTAGTTTGTATTTGAAGATATTCCTTTTTACCCTCTAAGCCCCATTGCGCTCCGAATGTCCACTTGCAGTTTCTACAGAAAGAGTGTTTCAGAACTGCTCCATCAAAAGTAAGGTTCAACTCTGTTAGATGAATGCACAGAACAGAAAGAGGTTTCACAGAATTCTTCTGTGTAGTTTTTATTTGAAGATATTCCTTTTTCCACTATAGGCCCCTTAGTGCTGCGAATATCCACTTGCAGTTTCTAAAGAAAGAGTGTTTCAGAATTTCTCTATCAAAAGTAAGCCTCAAATCTGTTAGTTGAATGAACAGAACAAAAAGAAGTTTCACAGAATGCTTCCGTTTGTTTTTTTTTCAAGATATTCCTTTTTCCAGCATAGGCCCCTTAGCGCTCGGAATATCAACTTGCAGTTTCTACAGAAAGAGTGTTTCAGAACTGCTCAATCAAAAGTAAAGATCATCTCTGTTAGTTGAATGCACAGAACGCAAATAAGTTTCACAGAGTGCTTCTGTGTAGTTTTTTTTAAAGATATTCTTTTTTCCTCTTTAGGCCCCTTAGCCCTCCGTATGTCCACTTGCAGTTTCTACAAAAAGAGTGTTTCAAAACTGCTCAATGAAAAGTAAGGTTCAAAATTTTTAGTTGAATGCACAGAGCAGTACGTAGTTTCACAGAATGCTTCTTTGTAGTTTTTATTTGAAGATATCCCTTTTTCCACTATAGGCCCCGTAGCCCTCAGAATGTACAATTGCAGTTTCTACAGAAAGTGTGTTTCAGAACTGCTCCATCAAAAGTAAGGTTCAACTCTGATAGTTGAATGCACAGAACAGAAAAATGTTTCACAGAAGGATTCTGTGTAGTTTTTATTTGAAGATATTCCTTTTTCCAGTGTAGACCACTAAGCGCTGGAAAAATCGAGTCACACTTACTACAGAAAGAGTGTTGCAGAACTGCTCAATCAAAAGTAATTTTCAGCTCTGTTAGTTGAATTCACAGAACAGAAAGAAGTTTCACAGAATGCTTCTGTGTAGTTTTTATTTGAAGATATTCCTTTTTCCACTATAGGCCCCTTAGCGCTCAGAATGTCCACTTGCAGTTTCTACAGAAAGCATGTTTCAGAACTGCTCAATAAAAAGTACCGTTCAACTCTTTTATTTGAATGCACAGAACCGAAGGAAGTTTCACAGAATGCTTCTCTGTATTTTTCATTTGAAGATATTCCTTTTCCTCTACAGGCCCCTTAGCGCTCCGAATGTCCACTTGCAGTTTCTACAGAAAGACTGTTTCAGAACTGCTTAATCAAAAGTAAGTTTCAAATCTGGCAGTTGATTGCACAGAAAAGGGAGAAGTTTCGCAGAATGCTTCTGTGTAGTTTTTATTTGAAGTTATTTCTTTTTCCACTATAGGCCCCTTAGCGCTCCGAATTTCCCCTTGCGGTTTCTACAGAAAGAGTGTTTTCAGAACTGCTCAATCACATGTGAGGTTCAACTCTTTAAGTTGAATGCACAGAACAGAAAGAAATTTCACAGAATGATTCTGTGTATTTTTTTTTGAAGATATTCCTTTTTCCACTGTAGGCGCGTTAGCGCTCCGAATGTTCCCTTGCAGTTTATTCAGAAAGAGGGTTTCAGAACTGCTCAATCAAAAGTAAGGTGCAACTCTGATAGTTGAATGCAGAGATCAGAAAGGAGTTTCACAGAATGCTTCTGTGTAGTTTTTGTTTGAACTTATTCCTTTTTCCAATATAGGCCCCTTTGCGCTCCGAATGTCCACTTGCAGTTTCTACAGAAAGAGTGTTTCAAAACTGCTCAAGGAAAAGTGAGGTTTAACTCTGTTAGTTGTATGCACAGAACAGAAAGAAGTTTCACAGAATGCTTCTGTTTAGTTTTATTTGAATATAATCTTTTTTCCACTGTAGGCCCCTTAGCCCTCCGAATATCCGCTTGCAGTTTCTACAGAAAGCCTCTTTGAGAACTGTTCAATCAAAAGTAAGTTTCAACTCTGTTAGTTGAATGCACAGAACTGAAAGTAGTTTCGCAGAATGCTTCTGTGTAGTTTTTATTTGAAAATATTTCTTTTTCCATTATAGGCCTCTTGGCGCTTGGAAAGTCCACTTGCATTTTATAGAGAAGAGGGTTTCAAATCTGCTCAATGAAAATTAAGGTTCTACTCTCTTAGTTGAATGCACAGTAGAGAAAGAAGATTAGCAGAATGCTTCTGTGTCGTTTTTATATGAAGATATTCCTTTCTCTACTGTAAGCCCCTTAGCGCACAGAATGTCCACTTACAGTTTCTACAGAAGAAGTGTTTCAGAACTGCTCAATCAAAAGTAAGATTCAAATCTGTTACTTGAAGGCACAGAACAGAAAGAAGATTCGTAGAATCCTTCTGTGTCGTTTTTATTTGAAGATAGTCCTTTTCCCAGTATAGGCCCCTTATTGATCAGATTGTCCACTTGCAGTCTCTAAAGAAAGAGTGTATCAGAATTGCTCAATCAAAAGTAAGGTTCAACTCTGTTAGTTGAATGTACAGAACAGAAAGAAGCTTCGCAGTATGCTTCTGTGTCGTTTATATTTGAAGATAGCCCTTTTCCCACTATAGGCCCCTTATTGCTCAGAATGTCCCCTTGCAGTTTCTAAAGAAAGAGTGTTTCAGAACTGCTCAAACAAAAGTAAGGTTCAACTCTGTTACTTGAAGGCACAGAACAGAAAGAAGCTTCACAATATGCTTCTGTGTCGTTTTTATTTGAAGACAGTCCTTTTCCCACTTTAGGCCCCTTAATCCTCAGAATGTCACCTTGCAGTTTCTAAAGAAAGAGTGTATCAGAACTGCTCAATCAAAAGTAAAGTTCAACTCTGTTAGTTGAATGCACAGAATAGAAAGAAGTTTCACAGAATGCTTCTGTGTAGTTTTTGTTTGAAGTTATTCCTTTTTCCACTATAGTCCCCTTAGGGCTCAGGATGTCCACTTGCAGTTTCTACAGAAAGAGTGTTTCAGAACTGCTCAATCAAAAGTAAGGATCAGCTCTGTTAGTTGAATGCACAGAACAGTAAGTACTTTCACAGAATGCTTCTGTGTAGTTTTTATTTGAAGATATTCCTTTTTCCACTATAGGACCCTTAGGGCTATGAATGTCCACTTGCAGTTTCTACAGAAAGAGTGTTTCAGAACTGCTCAATCAAAAGTAGGATTCAACTCTTGTTAGTTGAATGCACAGATCAGAAAGAAGTTTCACAGAATGCTTCTGTGTAGTTTTTGTTTGAAGTTATTCCTTTTTCCACTATAGGCCCCTTAGCGCTCCCAATGTCCATTGCAGTTTCTACAGAAAGAGTGTTTCAAAACTGCTCAATAAAAAGTAACGTTCAACTCTGTTAGTTGAATGCACAGAACAGAAAGAAGTTTCACAGAATGCTTCTGTGTAGTTTTTATTTGAGGATATAACTTTTTCCAATATAGGCCACTTAGCGCTCGGAATATCCACTTGCAGTTTCTACAGAAAGAGTGTTTCAGAACTGTTCAATCAAAAGTAACCGCCAAATCTGTTAGTTGAATGCACAGAACAGAAATAAATTTCACCGAATGCTTCTGCGTAGTTTTTTTTGAAGATATTCCTTTTTCCACTTTAGGTCCCATAGCGCTCCAAATGTCCACTTGCATTTTCTACAGAAAGAGTGTTTCAGAACTGCTCAATAAAAAGTAAATTTCAACTCTGTTAGTTGAATGCACAGAACAGTAAGTAGTTTCACAGAATGCTTCTGTGTAGTTTTTATTTGAAGATATTCATTCCTTTTTCCCGTATAGGCCCATTAGCACTCCGAATGTCCACTTGCAGTTTCTACAGAAAGAGTGTCTGAGAACTGCTCAGTCAAAAATAATGTTCAACTCTGTTAGTTGAATGCACAGAACAGAAAGAAGTTTCACAGAATGCTTCTGTGTAGTTTTTATTTGAAGATAAACCTTTTTCCACTATAGGCCCCTTATGGCTCAGAATGTCCCCTTGCAGTTTCTACAGAAAGCGTGCTTCAAAACTGCGCAATCAAAAGTAAGTTTCAACACTCTTAGTTGAATGCAGAGAACAGAAAGGAGTTTCAAAGAATGCTTCTGTGTAGTTTTTATTTGAAGATATGCCTTTCTCCACTATAGGCCCCTTAGCGCTCTGAATTTCCACTTTCAGTTTCTACAGAGTGTTTGAGAAGTGCTCAATCAAAAGTATGGTTCAACTCTGTTAGTTGAATGCGCAGAACAGAAGGAAGTTTCACAGAATTCTTCTGTGTAGTTTTTATTTGAAGATATTCCTTTTTCCAACATAGGCCTCTTAGCTCTCGGATTGTCCACTTCAATTTCTACAGAAAGACTGTTTCAGAACGTCTCAATCAGAAGTAAGGTTCAACTGTGTTACTTGAAGGCACAGAACAGAAAGAAGATTCGCAGAATCCTTCTGTGTCGTTTTAATTTGAAGATAGTCCTTTTCCCCCAACAGGCCCCATAGTGCTCAGAATGTCCCCTTGCCGTTTCTAAAGAAAGAGTGTTTCAGAACTGCTCAATCAAATGAAAGTTTCGACTCTGTTAGTTGAATGCACAGAACAAAAAATAGTTTCACAGAATGCTTCTGTGTAGTTTTTATTTGAAGATAATCCTTTTTCCACTATAGGGTCCTTAGCGCTCTGAACGTCCACATGCAGTTTCTACAGAAAGAGTGTTTCAGAACTGCTCAATCAAAAGTAAGGTTGGACTCTGTTAGTTGAATGCACCGAACAGTAAGTAGTTTCACAGAATGCTTCTGTATAGTTTTTATATTAAGATATTCCTTTTTCCACCATAGGCCCCTTAGCGCTCCTTATGTCCATTTGCAGTTTCTACAGAAAGCGTGTGTCAGAACTGCTCAATCAAAAGTAAATTTCATCTCTGTTAGATGAATGCAGAGAAAAGAAAGGCATTTCACAGAATGCTTCCATGTAGTTTTTATTTGAAGATATTCCTTTTTCCACTATAGGCCCCTTAGCGATCCGAATGTCCACTTGCAGTTTCTACAGAA
>NW_026656991.1:304-5271 GCF_009828535.3 Hylobates moloch | reverse complement strand
GTTGGTTCCTCTCTCTCAGGGGTCACTGTCTTTTGTTGCCCGATTTTCTAGTGCCTTGAAAACTGTTGTTTCATATTTTTTTTTCTATGTGTTTTTGGTTGTTTTAAATGGGTGGGTAAATCTGCTCTCTGTTACTTCATCTTGGCTGGAAGCACAAGTCAATTTAATTAAATGGCTCATCATTTCTTGTATACTCCTCTTTTTTGTTAATAAAGAGTTGTTTTAACACACATTACTCTTAATACAATTGCTTGGCCTTTCCCTTAGAGGCTTGCATAGATTTATTTTATTTTATTTTATTTATTTATGAATGAGACAGGGTCTCACTCTGTTGCCCAGGCTGGAGTGCAGTGGCACAATCATGGCTCACTGAAGCCTCAACTCCTGGGTTCAAGTGATCCTGCCGTCTCAGCCTCCCAAGTAGCTGGGACTACAGGCGTGCACTACCACGCCTGGCTAGTTTTTGTATTTTTTGTAGATAAGGGGTTTCTCCATGTTGCCTATGCCAGTCTCAAACTCCTGAGCTCAAGGGATCCGCCTACCTTGGCCTCCCAAAGTGCTAGGACTACAGCACGAGGCACCATGCCTGGCTGGTTTCATTTGTTTTGAAAGTAACTGTTAATTTTAAAGGTCCAATCTGTGAGGATCTAAAGAGTAGGAGCCCTGAGATGAATAATTCCTGAAGGCTTTCAGCATTCTCTCCTGCTGTGTGCTTTGTTATTGACAGCTGTTCAAGGTCTCACCACCTCTGGAGTTTTGACCCACCAATGTGTTTCTTAAATTTGAATGAAAGACAGATTGAGAGAAATCATAGATAGGCCAACATGATTGTACCATATCCGTGCACTGGCTCAAAATGAAAATCTCTGTGATATTACCCTGAGTTACGTTTGTGGAACACACCAAACTCCATCTTCTAGCTTGTCTGATTCAGCTAGCTAAGGGAAATCAAAAGTAATTTGCAAAATCTTTTATGTTCTTTTATGTTCTTGGTACATTGCTCTGATTTATTTTTTAAGGCACAGAAAATTGTCCAAATGCATAGTACAAATTTGCAAATAAACTACATATAGTTATTTGGATGATGGTGTTTTTCTAAGGAGTTTGTAAAGAATGTGGTTTAACTTGCCAGTGTGTAATGCTAAACTTTTTTCTTTTTTTTTTTTTTTGAGACGGAGTCTCGCTCTGTCGCCCAGGCTGGAGTGCAGTGGCGCAGTCTCGGCTTACTGCAAGCTCCGCCCCCCGGGTTCACGCCATTCTCCTGCCTCAGCCTCTCCGAGTAGCTGGGACTACAGGCGCCCGCCACCACGCCCGGCTAATTTTTTTTGTATTTTTAGTAGAGACGGGGTTTCACTGTGGTCTCGATCTCCTGACCTCGTGATCCGCCCGCCTCGGCCTCCCAAAGTGCTGGGATTACAAGCGTGAGCCACCGCGCCCGGCCAACTTTTTTCTTGTGTGTTATTATGAACTTTATTTATAATTTCATAGCAGCTATTTATTTTCATTGCTAAGGTACAATTCAGATGTTCTTGGCTTAACTCAGTATTCTCTGTATCTCACAAAATTTAAAATTAGACTGATACTTTGTAAAGATTCTTCAGATGTGGCCAGAGTATTCTAGAAACAGCTTTAGTTATCCCTGATAATAAATATTAGGGCGAGAAAAAGAAATTGAGGTCTTTGAAGAATCCCTAAATATCATTTCAGTCCATCACTGTCAGCCTCCCTCACTGCTTTCAGATCCATTCCCAGGAGCATTTACAGGGTGGCCAAGCTTCCTCATTTGGGTTCCAGCTCCCTTAGTTTCTGTAGCCTACTCATTGAGCTAATGAGCAGTGTAGTGGCTGAGAGCTAGGGAGAAATATGAGAGAAATCAAAGAAGACCCTTTCTGACTTTTGTTCTAGATTGTTTGAAACTAAATAATATTAGAATAATGAGGGATTGACCACCTTTCCCTTGCTGCATTTTAGATGTCTTTTCTGTACTGTTTTATTATGTCGTCTTAATTATAACAGCCTACATAAATACTTGAGTTTGGGTTAGGATGAAAATGAAAAAGGGATTAGAAATAATGTGTACTCTTTTTTCTTAAGCCTTCAGAAGGATTGTAAAAACTTAAAGATGTTAAATGCAAATGCCATTGCCATTCCAAGTTAACAAGCATGAGTTTTTTGTTGTTTATTTTTGGGGGTGATCCTTAACAGTATGTGTTTTTCTTTTCAGCTACCAAGTCAGGATTGTTACCCCCACCACCTGCGCTCCCTCCGAGACCTTGTCCATCACAGGTAGGAGACATATTTGATTTATGTTAACCGTTCGGTGGTAGGGAAGTTGTCCTATCGCTGTGCTTCTTTGAAAGGGTTGATCGCCACAGATCTGGTCCATGAGATTCTCAAGCTGATACCCTGTGAAGAGAGCAGAGAGTGGTTTAATTTATTCTCATCCAGACAGCTCCCCAGCCTCATGTGGAAGAGAGAAAGTTTCCTCAATAAGCCACCAAGCATACATATACTAGTTCACTCTTGGCTGTCCAGGGGTGCGTCTGTTTTCATCCCCAGAGAAGGGTAGAAGAAGGGGCCTTTCTCTAATTGGAGGTGGGGACATGGTTTTTCTGTATAGTATATGCAATCTGGGTGCCTATATTTTCGTCAGCATTTTAGGAGCTATGTTACTTCTACATAAACGAAAAATAAATGGTTATCAACATGGGATTAGTGCCGTGGTTTTGGCCTATGGTGCTTTCTTTAGGATGGTATTTTTCCTCAGAACAAAAAGCTGAGATAGCAGGAGGGGGAGAACATGTCACCAAGATCTGTTTCACCCCTAAATTAATTCTGCCTTATTTACATGTGCCACTATGGCCTTATTCATCAACACTTTGCAGAGCTGAAAATGAGAAGCAAACAGTGGAGTGTGGTATATGGTGCTACAGATCTTTCCTTTTGTTAATTGCTGCTGAAGAAACTTTCTATCTTTAAAGACCCTTTCTGATTTTTGGCAGAAAATGTTGGGAAATTTCTCTGTAGACAGTCCCTGTTTCTACTTCATTGTTCTGGGTGGTTCAGAGCTATCCTTCCATACGGGGACATCTCAGGACTCATGAGTCACTGAAACCACTTTTAACACATGCTTGTCCTTCTTTCAGTGAATGAAATGGTTTTTAGCATCCACTCAACCTTGAGATGCAAATACTATGAGGTATTGGCTTCCTGCTTTAGTGCGAAGGGTAATAAAAAGCCCATTTCTTCCTGACCTGCATATAAACCAGCGAGAACTCCTTTCCAGGATGTAACATTGGCCTTAAGAGATATTGGTTGAACCGTCAACAAGTATTTATTGAGTCCCTGCTGTATATCTAATGCCAAACCTTAGTTTTGCCCTAAGCCTTTCATTGGCTGTAATTTCTTCTCATTCAAATTATTAGCTGTGTCTATTGAGCATCTCCAATAAATCAGGCATTGTGCTAAGTGCTTTCAGTGCATTATTTAATCCTCACAAAACCCCTCTGAGGTAGATACAGGTACTAATATTATCCCCTTTTTTTTACAGATAAGCAAGTTGAAGTATATGGGGGCTAAGCAAGTTACCCAAGGTGGCATAGCTAGTAAATAGTAGAGCCAGCTCCCAAATTGCAATCTGTCTCCTAAAGGCTCCTTCTGTCACCATCACTGGAGTCTGAGTGGCTATGTATACAGCCAGACAGCAGATCCATTACACTTGCAATGGAGGCTTTCATCACAGGCCCCTAAGGAGGACCTTGATGAGATGAGGCTCCTCTCCACACTAACAGCAAACCTGGACTTTGTCACAACAAAATGAGCAGGCATTTGCTAGCTGTTAGTTCAAGCCTGGGGCTTGAGAGCCACCTGGTTGAATGCATGGAAGACCTGTCTGAAATGGCTTTTGTAACCAACCTTCTAGCTTTCTCTTGCTTCACAAATGCCAGTAGTTACTTCCCGGTCCCAAAATATGCTGCTGCTATCAACAGTCTTCATCTGAGCTGCTTGAGGTGGGCTTCTTGCCTGCTTTTGGAGCTTAGTCACCAAAGATCTGACTGGGGGATCTGAGAATTCTCTAGTCACTGTTAATGAATGAGTCTGCTTCTTTGTCTACCAGATTTCCCATCACAATATAAACAGTGAGCCCAGTACTCAGCCTAAGCCTCTGGCTCAGCTGCCTAACTATGGAGATTTCAGATTTCAGGAACAGGTGTGTAAGAAACGGAGGCAGAAGATCCACATTCCATTTCTCTCCCCTATTCCCTCCTTTCACCCACTGTAAGTGGGACACACATATTCAAATATATGAACTCCTGGGCAATAAACACATGGTTATATTTAGTTTTTGTGCCATGTCAAGTTGATATTGACCCTATGAGTGTCTTACTAACCACTTTGTATGGGACACCTATATATTCTAGTCTTTCCCAAACTGCTTGTGATAAAACAGTCTCTGGGAGATATTAATAGGGCCCTGTGGTACAGATTTGCAGACTGCTGCCCCTCTACCCCTCTGGGAGAGTCACTGTGCAAGTGAGCTCACTAAAGGCTTTGGAGGCCTACAGTAAGTAAAGCTAGTAAATTTTGTTAAAGCCAGCAATTTCATAGCTTCTGTGACCATTGATATCTTTATTTATAAAGTACCTGTTAGGATACAAAATCAGTGTGCAAAAAGCACAAGCATTCCTTTACACCAAGAATAGGCAAGCAGAGAGCCAAATCATGAATGAACTCCTATTCACAATCACTACAAAGAGAATAAAATACCTAGGAATACAGCTAACAAGGGATGTGAAGGACCTCTTCAGGGAGAACTACAAACCACTGCTAAAGGAAATTAGAGAGGACACAAACAAATGGAAAAACATTCCATCCTTATGGATAGGAAGAATCAATATCATGAAAATGGCCATACTGCCTGAAGTAATTTTTTTTTTTTTTTTTTTTTTTTTTTTTTTTTTTTTTTT
>NW_026656991.1:0-272 GCF_009828535.3 Hylobates moloch | reverse complement strand
TTTTTTTTTTGAGACGGAGTCTCGCTCTTTCACCCAGGCTGGAGTGCAGTGGCGCGATCTCGGCTCACTGCAGGCTCCGCCCCCCGGGGTTCACGCCATTCTCCTGCCTCAGCCTCCCGCGTAGCTGGGACTACAGGCGCCTGCCACCTCGCCCAGCTAATTTTTTGTATTTTTAGTAGAGACGGGGTTTCACCATGTTAGCCAGGATGGTCTCGATCTCCTGACCTTGTGATCCGCCCGCCTCGGCCTCCCAAAGTGCTGGGATTACAGGC
>NW_026656990.1:0-5272 GCF_009828535.3 Hylobates moloch | reverse complement strand
TATGAGGCCAGCATCGTCCTGATACCAAAGCCTGGCAGAGACACAACAAAAAAAGAGAATTTCAGACCAATATTCTTGATGAACATTGATGCAAAAATCCTCAATAAAATACTGGCAAGCCGAATCCAGCAGCACATCAAAAAGCTTATCCACCATAATCAAGTGGGGTTCATCCCTGGGATGCAAGGCTGGTTCAACATACGAAAATCAATAAACATAATCCAGCATATAAACAGAACCAAAGACAAAAAACACATGATTATCCCAATAGATGCAGAAAAGGCCTTTGACAAAATTCAACAACGCTTCATGCTAAAAACTCTCAATAAATTAGGTATTGATGGGACATATCTCAAAATAATAAGAGCTATCTATGACAAACCCACAGCCAATATCATACTGAATGGGCAAAAACTGGAAGCACTCCCTTTGAAAACTGGCACAAGACACGGATGCCCTCTCTCACCGCTCCTATTTAACATAGTGCTGGAAGTTCTGGCCAGGGCAATCAGGCAGGAGAAGGAAATAAAGTGCATTCAATTAGGAAAGGGGAAGTCAAATTGTCCCTGTTTGCAGATGACATGATTGTATATCTAGAAAACCCCATCGTCTCAGCCCAAAATCTCCTTAAGCTGATAAGCAACTTCAGCAAAGTCTCAGGATACAAAATCAATGTACAAAAATCACAAGCATTCTTATACACCAATCACAGACAAACAGAGAGCCAAATCATGAGTGAACTCCCATTCACAATTGCTTCAAAGAGAATAAAATATCTAGGAATCCAACTTACAAGGGATGTGAAGGACCTCTTCAAGGAGAGCTACAAACCACTGCTCAATGAAATAAAAGAGGATACAAACAAATGGAAGAACATTCCATGCTCATGGGTAGGAAGAATCAATATTGTGAAAATGGCCATACTGCCCAAGGTAATTTATAGATTCAATGCCATCCCCATCAAGCTACCAATGACTTTCTTCACTGAATTGGAAAAAACTACCTTAAAGTTCATATGGAACCAAAAAAGAGCCCACATTGCCAAGTCAATTCTAAGCCAAAAGAACAAAGCTGCAGGCATCACGCCACCTGACTTCAAACTATACTACAAGGCTACAGTAACCAAAACAGCATGGTACTGGTACCAAAACAGAGATATAGACCAATGGAACAGAACAGAGCCCTCAGAAATAATGCCGCGTATCTACAACCATCTGACCTTTGACAAACCTGACAAAAACAAGCAATGGGGAAAGGATTCCCTATTTAATAAATGGTGCTGGGAAAACTGGCTAGCCATATGTAGAAAGCTGAAACTGGATCCCTTCCTTACACCTTATACAAAAATTAATTCAAGATGGATTAAAGACTTAAATGTTAGACTTAAAACCATAAAAACCCTAGAAGAAAACCTAGGCAATACCATTCAGGACATAGGCATGGGCAAGGGCTTCATGTCTAAAACACCAAAAGCAATGGCAACAAAAGCCAAAATTGACAAATGGGATCTAATTAAACTAAAGAGCTTCTGCACAGCAAAAGAAACCACCATCAGAGTGAACAGGCAACCTATAGAATGGGAGAAAATTTTTGCAACCTACTCATCTGACAAAGGGCTAATATCCAGAATCTACAAAGAACTCAAATTTACAAGAAAAAAACAAACAACCCCATCAAAAAGTGGGCAAAGGATATGAACAGACACTTCTCAAAAGAAGACATTTATGCAGCCAAAAAACACATGAAAAAATGCTCATCATCACTGGCCATCAGAGAAACGCAAATCAAAACCACAATGAGATACCATCTCACACCAGTTAGAATGGCGATCATTAAAAAGTCAGGAAACAACAGGTGCTGGAGAGGATGTGGAGAAATAGGAACACTTTTACACTGTTGGTGGGACTTTAAACTAGTTCAACCATTGTGGAAGTCAGTGTGGCGATTCCCCGGGGATCTAGAACTAGAAATACCATTCGACCCAGTCATCCCATTACTGGGTATATACCCAAAGGATTATAGATCATGCTGCTATAAAGACATATGCATATGTATGTTTATTGCGGCACTATTCACAATATCAAAGACTTGGATCCAACCCAAATGTCCATCAATGATAGAATGGATTAAGAAAATGTGGCACATATACACCATGGAATACCATGCAGCCATAAAAAATGATGAGTTCATGTCTTTTGTAGGGACGTGGACGAAGCTGGAAACCATCATTCTCAGCAAACTATCGCAAGGGCAAAAAACCAAACACTGCATGTTCTCACTCATAGGTGGGAATTGAACAATGAGAACACTTGGACACAGGAAGGGGAACATCACACACTGGGATCTGTTTTGGGGTGGGGGAGTGGGGGAGGGATAGCATTAGGAGATACACCTAATGTAAATGACGAGTTAATAGGTGCAGCACACCAACATGGCGCATGTATACATATGTAACAAACCTGCACGTTGCGCACATGTACCCTAAAACTTAAAGTATAATAATAAAAAAAAAAGGGAAAACAAATGAGAAAGGCAGGGTCTATAGTTATGTCAACAGGGACAAACTGCAGTTTTAGTCAAATATGTGCCATCTTTGTAGTAGATTTTGACAGGTAAATTCTAAATTTATTTTCTTCTTGATAAGTAAATGTGATGCTTAATGACATGGCAGGTGTTAGTATCTTATGTCATTTATTGAAGATCTACTAAAACCTTTCAAAGCATGTGAGCCAGTGCTCCTGAGGAAAGCAGTGACATACATGCTTTCTCCTGATGTCTCCAAGTATGTAAAATTCATTAAAGCTATTCCTGAACAATATAAGGAAGTTCCCTCAGTAAGATAAATCTTCCCAATCTTTTGCCCCAGGAGAGAATGTGGATTATAGAAAAATAGTGGCTGTGAGTAAAGTGGGAAATTATTTGGGTAATGAGAATATATTTTTTTCTTTGGGGCAAGGAAGCAAATCATGAAAACAAGATTGGAATACAGAAATATGATACTAATATATATGGTAAATTCTTGAGAAAGGCTGATAAAACAAAATTTTAAAACACAGAAACAATAAAGAATACAAGATTTAGAACAAAGTTTATGAAAAAAGTGTAAAAAAATACATTCTTGTTCAGAATATATAAAGAACTCTTACAAATCAACAACAAAAAGGCAATCAATTAAAACATGGTCAAAGGATAATGACCAGGTTTTTCATCTAAGAACATAGACAATGGCCAGTAACCACATGAAAGGATGATCAACATCAAAGGGAAAAGCAAATCAAAACCACAGTGAGGTACCACTTCACACCACTAGAATGCCTATAATAAAAAAGATAAAAAATAAATACTGGAAAAGATGTGGAGAAATTGGAACCCTCATACACTGCTGGTGGAAATGTAAAATTGTACAGCTGTGTTGAATAACAGCCTGACAGTTCCTTGAGATTAAACACAGTTACCATTTGACCTCGATTCCCACTTGAGTATTTACTGAAGAGGAACATATGTCCACGTATGTGTCCACAGTACATTATTCATAATAGTTAAAACCTGGAAACAATACAAGTGTCCATCAACTGTTAAATAAAATGTAATATTTCTCTGCAATAGAAAATTAATTGCAAATAAGAGGAAATAAACTACTGATACATGCTGTACGATACAGATGAGCCTTGAAAACATTATGCTAAGTAAAATAACCCAGACACAAAAAGCCAATGTTTTATGATTTCACTTATATAATATGCTTGGCATAGGTAAATTCATAGAGACAGAAAGTAGAATACAGGTTACTAGGGATGAAGAGAAGGATTATGGGAAGATATTTAATGGGTACAGAGTTTCTATTAGGGATGATGAAAAATTTCTAGAAATGGATAGTAGTGATTGTTGTATGACATTGTGAATGTACTTAATGCCACTGAACTACAGAGTTAAAAATTGTTAAAATGCTAAATTTTATGTTATGTATATTTCACCAGAACTTTAAAAAAGAATTGACAAAGTTTAGAGCATTTTAAACAGAATACAAGATTTAAACTAAAAAATTCAAGAAAAAACCACATTTAAAAATTATTTTAAATTAAATATCAACTTAACCTTCTCCCCCAAATCAATTAATCTTATAATTATATTAACAACATAAAAACCATATGATTATGTATTAGATGCAGAAAAAGCATTTGAGAAAATTGAACATTTTTCATTAAAAAAATAATCTCAGCAAACTGGAGATACAAGAGAATTTCCTCGAGATGTCAAAGTGCATCTTTAAAATACCTAATGCTAACATTCTATGTAATGATGAAAGACTGAATGCTTTCCCCTAAGATCGAGAAGGCATGTGTCAGCTCTTACCACTTCTATTCAACACTGTACTGCAAATTCGAGCCACTGTAATCACTTTTTAAAAGGGAGTTGGGAGAAGGAAGAAAGGAAGGAAGAAAAAAAGGAAGAAAGAAGGGAGGAAGGAAGAAATGGAGGAAAACAAAAGGCATCTAGACTGAAAAGAAATAGGTAAAACTATCTTTATTCACAGACATAATCATCTATGTGGAAAACCAAGTGAAACCAATTACGTTACTGGCACCAATGAGTTTTGCCACATTGCAGGATACGTGATCAATATATAAAAATCAATTGTAATTCTATATGTTAGAAATAAACTGCTAGGAATTGAAATTTTAAAAATAATACTTTATAATAGCATTAAAATATAAAATTCTTGGGAATATATCTGACACTATGCAAAATATCTGTACAATGATAACTAAAAAGTACTGTTGAGAAAAATCAAAGAAGATCTAAGAAAATACCTTATTCACAGGTTGAGAGACTCATCATAGTTAAGATGTTCATTCTTTCTCATGACATAATGCAATCACAGTCCAAATCCAAGCAGGTATTTTGTAGAAATTGACAACTGATTTTAAGACTTTCATGGCATGTAGATGACACAGAAATGTGCAGTAACTCTGAAAAAAACAAAAGAATAAATTTAGAGGAAAAATACAACCCAGTTTGAAGAATTATTACAAAGCTACAAAAATCATAACAGTGTGATTCTGGGATAAAGATAGAGATCAATAGAACAGAACAGAGTCCAGAAACCAAGTATACATAAAACACACACACACACACACACACACACACACACACACACACTCTCTCTCTCTCTCTCTCTCTTAAAACATGACTGGTCAAGTGACTGCTTATGAACTGTAATTGCTTGATACATGAGTCTAGCATCTCTTGGCCTTAAATCACTACCATAACC
>NW_026656989.1:0-5273 GCF_009828535.3 Hylobates moloch | reverse complement strand
ATGCGGGCTCTTTTTTGGTTCCATATGAACTTTAAAGTAGTTTTTTCCAATTCTGTGAAGAAAGTCATTGGTAGCTTGATGGGGATGGCATTGAATCTATAAATGACCTTGGGCAGTATGGCCATTTTCACGATATTGATTCTTCCAACCCATGAGCATGGAATGTTCTTCCATTTGTTTGTATCCTCTTTTATTTCATTGAGCAGTGGTTTGTAGTTCTCCTTGAAGAGGTCCTTCACATCCCTTGTAAGTTGGATTCCTAGGTATTTTATTCTCTTTGAAGCAATTGTGAATGGGAGTTCGCTCATGTTTTGGCTCTCTGTTTGTCTGTTATTGGTGTACAAGAATGCTTGTGATTTTTGTACATTAATTTTGTATCCTGAGACTTCGCTGAAGTTGCTAATCAGCTTAAGGAGATTTTGGGCTGAGACAATGGGGTTTTCTAGATATACAATCATGTCATCTGCAAACAGGGACAATTTGACTTCCTCTTTTCCTAATTGAATACCCTTTATTTCCTTCTCCTGCCTGATTGCTCTGGCCAGAACTTCCAGCACTATGTTGAAAAGGAGCGGTGAGAGAGGGCATCCCTGTCTTGTGCCAGTTTTCAGAGGGAATGCTTCCAGTTTTTGCCCATTCAGTATGATATTGGCTGTGGGTTTGTCATAGATAGCTCTTATTATTTTGAGATACGTCCCATCAATACCTAATTTATTGAGAGTTTTTAGCATGAAGAGATGTTGAATTTTGTCAAAGGCCTTTTCTGCATCTATTGAGATAATCATGTGGTTTTTGTCTTTGGTTCTGTTTATATGCTGGATTACATTTATTGATTTGCGTATGTTGAACCAGCCTTGCATCCCAGGGATGAAGCCCACTTGATCATGGTGGATAAGCTTTTTGATGTGCTGCTGGATTCGGTTTGCCAGTATTTTATTGAGGATTTTTGCATCAATGTTCATCAAGGATATTGGTCTGAAATTCTCTTTTTTGGTTATGTCTCTGCCAGGTTTTGGTATCAGGATGATGCTGGCTTCATAAAATGTGTTAGGGAGGATTCCCTCTTTTTCTATTGATTGGAATACTTTCAGAAGGAATGGTACCAGTTCCTCCTTGTACCTCTGGTAGAATTCAGCTGTGAATCCATCAGGTCCTGGACTCTTTTTGGTTGGTAAGCTATTGATTATTGCCACAATTTCAGAAGCTGTTATTGGTCTATTCAGAGATTCAACTTCTTCCTGGTTTAGTCTTGGGAGGGTGTATTTGTCGAGGAATTTATCCATTTCTTCTAGATTTTCTAGCTTATTTGCATAGAGGTGTTTGTAGTATTCTCTGATGGTAGATTGTATTTCTGTGGGATCGGTGGTGATATCCCCTTTTTCGTTTTTTATTGCATCTATTTGATTCTTCTCTCTTTTCTTCTTTATTAGTCTTGCTAGCGGTCCATCAATTTTGTTGATCTTTTCAAAAAACCAGCTCCTGGATTCATTAATTTTTTGAAGGGTTTTTTGTGTCTCTATTTCCTTCAGTTCTGCTCTGATTTTAGTTATTTCTAGCCTTCTGCTAGCTTTTGAATGTGTTTGCTCTTGCTTTTCTAGTTCTTTTAATTGTGATGTTAGGGTGTCAATTTTGGATCTTTCCTGCTTTCTCTTGTGGGCATTTAGTGCTATAAATTTCCCTCTACACACTGCTTTGAATGTGTCCCAGAGATTCTGGTATGTTGTGTCTTTGTTCTCGTTGGTTTCAAAGAACATCTTTATTTCTGCCTTCATTTCATTATGTACCCAATAGTCATTCAGGAGCAGGTTGTTCAGTTTCCATGTAGTTGAGCGGTTTTGAGTGAGTTTCTTAATCCTGAGTTCTAGTTTGATTGCACTGTGGTCTGAGAGACAGTTTGTTATAATTTCTGTTGTTTTACATTTGCTGAGGAGAGCTTTACTTCCAACTATGTGGTCAATTTTGGAATAGGTGTGGTGTGGTGCTGAAAAAAATGTATATTCTGTTGACTTGGGGTGGAGAGTTCTGTAGATGTCTATTAGGTCTGCTTGGTGCAGAGCTGAGTTCAATTCCTGGATATCCTTGTTAACTTTCTGTCTCGTTGATCTGTCTAATGCTGACAGTGGGGTGTTAAAATCTCCCATTATTATTGTGTGGGAGTTTAAGTCCCTTTGTAGGTCACTGAGGACTTGCTTTATGAATCTGGGTGCTCCTGTGTTGGGTGCATATATATTTAGGATATTTAGCTCTTCTTGTTGAATTGATCCCTTTACCATTATGTAATGGCCTTCTTTGCCTCTTATGATCTTTGTTGGTTTAAAGTCTATTTTATCAGAGACTAGGATTGCAACCCCTGCCTTTTTTTGTTTTCCAGTTGCTTGATAGATCTTCCTCCATCCCTTTATTTTGAGTCTATGTGTGTCTCTGCACGTGAGATGGGTTTCCTGAATACAGCACACTGATGGGTCCTGACTCCTTATCCAGTTTGCCAGTCTGTGTCTTTTGATTGGAGCATTTAGCCCATTTACATTTAACGTTAATATTGTTATGTGTGAATCTGATCCTGTCATTATGATGTTAGTTGGTTATTTTGCTCGTTAGTTGCTATAGTTTCTTCCTAGCCTCGATGGTCTTTACAATTTGGCATGTTTTTGCAGTGGCTGGAACCGGTTGTTCCTTTCCATGTTTAGTGCTTCCTTCAGGAGCTCTTTTAGGGCAGGCCTGGTGGTGACAAAATCACTCAGCGTTTGCTTGTCTGTAAAGTATTTTATTTCTCCTTCACTTATGAAGCTTAGTTTGGTGGGATAGCAAATTCTGGGTTGAAAATTCTTTTCTTTAAGAATGTTGAATATCGGCCCCCACTCTCTTCTGGCTTGTAGAGTTTCTGCTGAGAGATCAGCTGTTAGTCTGATGGGCTTCCCTTTGTGGGTAACCCGACCTTTCTCTCTGGCTGCCCTTAACATTTTTTCCTTCATTTCAACTTTGGTGAATCTGACAATTATGTGTCTTGGAGTTGCCCTTCTCGAGGAGTATCTTTGTGGCGTTCTCTGTATTTCCTGAATCTGAATGCTGGCCTGCCTTGCTAGATTGGGGAAGTTCTCCTGGATAATATCTTGCAGAGTGTTTTCCAACTTGGTTCCATTCTCCCCATCATTTTCAGGTACACCAATCAGACGTAGGTTTGGTCTTTTCACATAGTCCCAAATTTCTTGGAGGCTTTGTTCATTTCTTTTTATTCTTTTTTCTCTAAACTTCCCTTCTCTCTTCATTTCTTTCATTTCATCTTCCATCAGGGATACCCTTTCTTCCAGTTGATCGCATCTGCTACTGAGGCTTCTGCAATCTTCGCGTAGTTCTCGAAACTTGGCTTTCAGCTCCATCAGCTCCTTTAAGCCCTTCTCTCCATTGGTTATTCTAGTTATCCATCCTTCTAATTTTTTTTCAAAGTTTTTAACTTCTTTGCTATTGTTTTGAATTTCCTCTCGTAGCTCAGAGTAGTTTGATCGTCTGAAGCCTTCTTCTCTCAACTCATCAAAGTCATCCTCCATCCAGCTTTGTTCCGATGCTGGTGAGGAACTGCGTTCCTTTGGAGGAGGAGAGGTGCTCTGTTGTTTAGAGTTTCCAGTTTTTCTGCTCTGTTTTTTCCCCATCTTTGTGGTTTTATCTACTTTTTGTCTTTGGTGATGGTGATGTACAGATGGGTTTTTGGTGTTGAAGTCCTTTCTGTTTGTTAGTTTTCCTTCTACCAGACAGGACCCTCAGCTGCAGGTCTGTTGGAGTTTACTAGAGGTCCACTCCAGACCCTGTTTGGCTGGGTGTCAGCAGCGGTGGCTGCAGAACAGCGGATTTTCGTGAGACCACAAATTCAGCTGTCTGATAGTTCCTCTGAAAGTTTTGTCTCAGGGGAGTACCCGGTTGAATGAGGTGTCAGTCTGACCCTACTGGGGGGGTGCCTCCCAGTTAGGCTGCTCAGGGGTGAGGGACCCACTTTAGGAGGCAGTCTGTCTGTTCTCAGATCTCCAGCTGTGTGCTGGGAGAACCACTACTCTCTTCAAAGCTGTCAGTCAGACAGGGGCATTTAAGTCTGTGGAGGTTCTTTGCTGAGTTTTTGTTTGTCTGTGCCCTGCCCCCAGAGGTGGAGCCTACAGAGGCAGGCAGGCCTCCTTGAGCTATGGTGGGCTCCACCCAGTTCGAGCTTCCTGGCTGCTTTGTTTACCTAAGCAAGCCTGGGCAATGGCGGGCGCCCCTCCCCCAACCTCGCTGCCGCCTTGCAGCTTGATCTCAGACTGCTGTGCTAGCAATCAGCGAGACTCCGTGGGCATAGGACCCTCCGAGCCAGGTGCGGGACACAATCTCCTAGTGTGCCGTTTTCCAGGCCCGTTGGAGAAGCGCAGTATTAGGATGGGACTGACCCGATATTCCAGGTGCCGTCTGTTTCCCCTTTCTTTGACTAGGAAAGGGAACTCCCTGACCGCTTGCACTTCCCGAGTGAGGCAATGCCTCGCCCTGCTTCGGCTCGCGCACAGTGCGCTTCACCGTCTGTCCTGCACCCACTGTTAGGCACTCCCTAGTGAGATGAGACCGGTACCTCAAGCAGAAATGCAGAAATCACCAGTCTTCTGTGTCGCTGGGGCTGGGAGCTGGAGACCGGAGCTGTTCCTATTCGGCCATCTTGGCTCCACCCCCATAATCCTTCTGTGTTGTTTTTATGTGAACATATTCCCTTTTTCACCATAGGCCTCGAAGCGCCCAGAATATCCACGTTCTGATTCTTCAAAAAGAGAGTTTCAAAACTACTCAATCTAAACAAAGTTTCAACTCTGTGAAATGAATGCACAGATCAGAAGGAATTTTTGCAGAATGCTTCTATGTAGTTTTTATGTGAAGATATTTCCTTTTACACCATAGTCCTCAAAGCGTACCACATGTCCACCTCCAGATTCAAAAAAAAGAGTGTTTCACAACTGTTCAATCAAAATTAAGATTCAACTCTGTGTGATGAATGCACAGATCAGAAAAAAGTTTAGCAGAATGCTTCTGTGTAGTTTTTATGTGAAGATATTTTATTTTTCACCATGGGTCTCAAGTCGCTCCATATATCCACTTGCAGATTCCACAAACAGAGGGTTTCAAAACTGCTTAATCAAATGAAAGCTCAACTCTGTGAAATGAATGCACAGATCAGAAAGAAGTTTCACAGAATGCTTCTGTGTTGTTTTTATTTGAAGGTATTTCCTTTTTCAACATAAGCCTCAAAGCGCTCCAAATGTCTGCTT
>NW_026656988.1:0-5274 GCF_009828535.3 Hylobates moloch | reverse complement strand
AATGGAGTGGAGTGGAGTGGTGTGGAATGCAGTGTAATGGAATGGGATGGAGTGGAATTCAGTGTAGTGGAGTGGAGTGGAATGGAGGGGAGTCCAATGGGAGGGAATGAAATGGAATGGAATGGAGTGGAGTGGAGTGGATTGCAATGCAATGGAATGGAGTGGAATGGAATGGGATGGAATGGAATGGAGTGTAGGGGAGTGCAGTGGAGTGGAGTCAAATGGAGTGGAATGAAATGGAGTATAGTGCAGTGGAGAGGAGTTGAGTGGAGTCTAATGTAATGGAATGGAATTGAATGGTGAAATGAAATCTGAGCTGAGATACTGCCATGCACTGCAGCCTGGGTGACAGAGATCCTGTCGAAAGATAGGAATGGAATGGAATGGAGTGGAATGGGATGGATTGGAGTGGAGTGGAGTGGAATGGACTGAATGGGGTTGGGATGGAATGGAATGGAGTGGAGAGCCCTGTAGTGGAATGGAATGGAATGGATAGGAATGGAATAGAGTGGAGTGGAGTGGAGTGGAATGGAGTGGAATGGAGTGGAAAGCAATGGGATGGAATGGAATTGAGTGGAGTTGAGTGGGGTGGAGTGGAGAGTAGAGGAGTGGACTGGAATGGAGTAGAAGGGAATGGGATGGAATCGAATGGAGTGCAGTGGAGTGGATTGGAGTGGAATGCAATGGACAGGATTGGACTGGAATGGATTGGAATGGACTGGAATGGAATAGAATAGAATGGACTGGAATGGAATAGAATAGAATGGAATGGAATGGAATAAAATTGTGAAGTGAAATGTGAGCTGACATTGTACCACTGCACTACAGCCTGTGTGACAGAGTGAGATCCTGTCGAAAGAAAGGAATGGAATGGAATGGAGTGGAATGATATGGAGTGGAATGGAATGGAGTGTTTTGAAGTTTAATGGAGAGGAGTGTAGTGCAGTGGAATGGACTGGAGTGGAATGAAGTGTAATGGAATTGGATGGAATGGAACATTATGGAGTGGAGTGTAAGGGAGGTGAGAGGTGTGGCATGGAATGGAGTGAATGGAATGGTGAAGGAATGGAATGGAATGGAGTGGAGTGGAGTGAAGTGGAATGGAGTGGAGTGGAGTGGAATGGAGTGGAATGGAATGGGATGGAATGATATGGAGCAGAGTGGAGTTGAGTGGAGTAGAGTGGAATGGAGGGAAATGGATTCGGACTGAATAGGAAGGAATGGAGTGGAGTGGTGTGGCTTGCAGTGGAATAGAATGGAGTGTACTGGAATGGCCTGGATTGCAATGGAGTGGAGCACAGAGGTTTGGAGTGTAATAGAATGCAATGGAGTGGAGTGGAGAGGTGGGGAATGGAGTGGTATAGAATGGAATGGAATGGAATGGAATGGAATGGAATGGAATGGAATGGAATGGAATGGAGTGACGTAGAGTGAAGTGAAGTGGAGTGAACTGGTGTGGAGAGGGGTGGTGTGGAGTAGATCAGAGTGGATGGTAATAGGATGTAATGAAAGGGAATGGAGAGGAGTGGAGAGGAGTGGAATTTAATGGAATGGAATGGAATGGAGTGGAGTGTAGTAGAATGGAGAGGAGTGGAGTGGAGTGGTGTAGAATGCAGTGTAATGGAATGGGATGGAATGGAATTTACTGAGTGGAGTGGAGTAGAGTGGAATGGAGTGGAATCAAATGAGATGTAATGGCATGCAATGGAATGGAATGGAATGGAATGGAGAGGAATGGAGTGGAACAGAGTGGACTGGAATGCAATGGAATGCAGTGCAATGGAATGGGATGGAGTGGAATGGAGTGGAGTGGAGTGGACTGGGGTGAAGTGGAGTACAGAAGAGAGGAGTGGAATGGAATGTAGTCGAATGGAATGGGATGGAATGGAATGGATTGCAGTGGAGAAGATTGGAGTAGAATCTAGTGGAATGCAGTGGACTGCAGTGGAGTGGAATGGAATGGAATGGAGTTTAATTCAATGCAACGGAATAAAATTGTGAAACGAAATGTGAGCTCAGGTTTTGTCACTGCACTCCAGCCAGGGTGACAGAGTGAGATTCTGTGGAAAGAAAGGTTTGGAATGGAATGGATTGGAATGGTATGAAATGGAATGGAATGGAATGGAGTGAATTGGAGGGGAGTGGAGAGGAGTGTAGTGGACTGGAATGGACTGGAGTGGAATGGAGTGCAATGGAATGGGATGGAATGGTACATTATGGAGTGGATTGCAGTGGAGTTTACGGGAGTGGCATGGAACGGAGTGAAATGGAATGGGATGGAATGGAATGGAGTGTAGTGGATTGGAGTGGAGAGGAGTGGAGTGGAATAGAGTAGAGTGGAGAGGAGTGGAGTGGAATAGAGTAGAGTGGAATGGAGTGGAATGGAGTGGAATGGAAGGGGATGGAATGGAATGGAATAGTGTGGGGAGGAGTGGAGGGGAGTGGAGTGGAATGGGGTAGAATGAAATGTGATGGAATTGCATGGAGAGGAGTGGAGTGGAGTGGAATGCAATGCAGTGGAATGGAATGGAATGGTGAAATAAAATGTGATCTGAGGTTGGGCCACTGCAATCCAGCCAGGGTGACCGAGTGAGAACTTGTCAAAAGAAAGAAATGGAATAGAATTTTGTGGAATGGAATGGAAGGGAATGGAATGGAACGGAATAGAGTAGAGTGGAGTGGAGTGCAGTGAATTGGAGTGCAGTGAGGTGGAGTGTAGTGGAATAGAGTGGAATGGAATGGGAAGAAATGGAATGAAAAGGAGAGGAGTGGAGCGGAGTGGAATGGAATGGAATGGAATGGAATGGAATGGAATGGAATGGAATGGAATAAAATGGAATGGAATGGAATGGAATAAAATGGAATGGAATGGAATGGAATAAAATGGAATGGAGTGGATTGGAATGGAATGGAATGGAGTGTCGTGGAGAGGAATGGAGTGGAGTGGTGTGGAATGCAGTGTAATGCAATGGGATGTAGAGGAATTTAGTGGAGTGGAGTGGAGTGGAATGGAGTGGGATGGGATGGAATGGAATGGAATGGAATGGAGTGCCGTGGAGAGGATTGGAGTGGAGTGGTGTGGAATGCAGTCTAATGCAATGGGATGGAGAAGAATTTATTGGAGTGGAGTGGAGTGGAGTGGAATGGAGTGAAATCGAATGGGATGGAATGGAATGGAATGGGATGGAATGGAATGGAATGGAATGGAATGGAATGGAATGGAGTGAATTTGAGTGGAGTGAAATGCAATGGAATAAAGTGGAATGGAATGGGATGGAATGGAATGCCATGTAGTGGAGTGGAGTGGATTGGAGTGGAATGAAGTGGAAGGAAATGGAGTAGACTGCAGTGGAATGGAGAGGAATCTAATGGAATGGAATGGAATGGAATGGAATGGAATGGAATGGAATGGAATGGAATGGAATGGAATGGAATTGTGAAATAAAACGTGAGCTGAGATACTGCAACTACACTTTAGCCTGGGTGACAGTGTGAGATCCTATGATAAGGTAGGAATGTAATGGAATGGAGCAGAATGGGACGGATTGAGGTGGAGTGGAATGGAATGGAATGGACTGGAATGGGGTTGGATGGAATGGAATGGAGTGGAGTGCAGTGTACTGCAGTGGAATGGAATGGAAAGGAATGGAGTTGAGTGGAGTGGAGAGGTGTGGAGTGGAATGGAGTTGAATGGAGTGGAATGGAATAGGATGGAATGGAATGGAGTGGAGTGGAGTAGGGGGGAGTGGAGTAGAGAGGAGAGGAGTGGACTGGAATGGAGAGGAATGGAATCAGATGGAAAGAGAGGACTGGAGTGGAGTGGAATGGAATGGAATGGCATGCAATTCAATGGAATAAAATGGTGAAATGAAATGTGAGTTGAGATTGTGCCACTGCACTCCAGCCTGGAATAGAGTGGAGTGGACATGAGAGGAATGGCTTGGAGTGGAGTGGAGTGGAGTGGACAGGAGTGGAGAGGAAGGGAATGGAATGGAAGGGAATTGAATGCAATGGAATGGAATTTATGCAATGGAATGGAACGGTGATACTCTAGAAAGAAAGGACAGAAAGAAGTTTTGATACTGTCAAAAGAAAGGAAAGGAATGGAATGGAATGGAGTGGAATGGAATGGAATGGAATGGAGTTCACTAGAATGGTTTGCAGTGGAGAGGAGTTTAGTGGATTGGAGTGGAAAGGAGTGGAATGGAATGGGATGGAATTGGATGGAATGGGATGGATTGCAGTGGAGTGGAGTGGAGTGGATTGTTGTGGAGTAGATAGGAATGGGATGGAGTGGAGTGGAGTGGAATGGAGTAGAGTGAAATAGAGTGCAATGGAATGGGACACAAAGGAATGGAATGTTGTGGGGTTGAGTGGAGTGGAATGGGATAGAATGAAATGGGATGAAAGGGGATGGAGAGGAGTGGAGTGGAGTGGAGTGGAATGGAGTGGACTGGAATGGTGAAACAAAATGTGAGCTGAGGTTGTGCCACTGCAATTCAGCCTGGGTTACAGAGTGAGAACTTGTCAAAAAAAAAGGAAAGGAATGGAATGGTGTGGAATTGAATGGAATGGAATAGAATGGAGTGGCATAGAGTGGAGTGGAGTGGAGTGAGGTGGAATGGAGTGGGTTGGAGGGGAGTGGAATAGAGAGGAATGGATTGGGATGTAATGAATGGAATGGAGAGGAGTGGAGTGGAATGGAATGGAAAAGAAAGGAGTGGAGTGCAGTGGAATGGAGTGGAGTGGAGGAGAGTGTTGTGGAATGCAGTGTGATGGAATGGGATGGAGTGGCATTTAGTGGAGGGGAGTGGAGTGGAGGGGAATGGAGTGGAATTGAACAGGATGGAATGGAAAGGAATGGAATGTAACGAGTGGAGTGGAGTGGAATACAATGGAATGGAGTGGAATGGAATGGGATGGAATGGAATGGAGTGTAGGGGAGTGGAGTGGAGTGAAGTGGAAAGGAGTGGAATGAAATGGCATAGAGTGCAGAGGAGTGGAGTGGAGTCTAATGGAATGGAACAGTGAAGTGAAATGTGAGCTGAGATACTGCCACTGCACTGCAGCCTGAGTGGGAGAGTGAGATCTTGTCAAAAGATAGGGATGGAATGGAATGGAGAGGTATGGGATAGATTGGAGTGGATTAGAGTGAAATGGACTGGACGGGGATGGGATGGAATGGAATGGAGTGAAGTGCAGTGTAGTGGAGTGGAATGGAATGGAATGGAATAGAGTGGAGTGGCATGGGGTGGATAGGAGTGGAATGGAGTG
>NW_026656987.1:0-5277 GCF_009828535.3 Hylobates moloch | reverse complement strand
ATTCTGTGATAACTTGACATCTCTATGAAAAAGAATACATTTCAACCTCTAAATCATGCCATTTACAAAAAATAACAAATAGTTTTTTTTTTTTTTTGAGACAGAGTCTCGCTCTGTCACCCAGGCTGGAGTGCAGTGGCGCGATCATGGCTCACTGCAACCTCCTCCCGGATCCAAGTGATTCTCCTGCCTTAGCCTCCTGAGTAGCTGGGATTACAGGCGCGCGCCACCACGCCCGGCTAATATTTGTATTTTTAGTAGAGACGAGGTTTCACCACGTTGGTCAGGCTGGTCTTGAACTCCTGACCTCGTGATTGGGTCTCCTTGGCCTCCCAAAGTGCTGGGATTACAGGTGTGAGCCACCACGCCCAGCCAACAAATAGATTTACAAGTTTGAGCTAAAATTCTTACAGAAAAACATGGGAACAAAACTTAATGACCTCAGAGAGCATATGACTATTTAGATATGATACTAAATGCACAAGAGACAAAAGAAAAAAATAGATAAATTGAACTTAATCAAAAGTATTACTTTGGGGCTGGAGCCAAGATGGCCGAATAGGAACAGCTCCCATCTACAGCTCCCAACGTGAGCAATGCAGAAGACGGGTGATTTCTGCATTTCCATCTGAGGTACCGGGTTCATCTCACTAGGGGTGCCAGACAGTGGGTGCAGGGCAATGGGTGCAGCGCACTGTGCGCGAGCCGAAGCAACGCGAGGCACTGCCTCACTCAGGAAGCACAACGGGTCAGGGAGTTCCCTTTCCTAGTCAAAGAATGGGGTGACAGACGGCACCTGGAAAATTGGGTCACTCCCACCCTAATACTGCACTTTTCCAACGGGCTTAAAAAATGGCACACCAGGAGATTATATACCGCACCTGGCTCAGAGGGTCCTACACCCACTGAGTCTCACGACTAGCACAGCAGTCTGAGATCAAATGGCAAGGTGGCAGCGAGGCTGGGGGAGGGGCGCCTGCCATTGCCCAGGCTTGATTAGGTAAACAAAGCAGCCAGGAAGCTCGAACTGGGTGGAGCCCACCACAGCTCAAGGAGGCCTACCTACCTCTGTAGGCTCCACCTCTGGGGACAAGGCACAGACAAACAAAAAGTCAGCAGTAACCTCTGCAGACTTAAATGTCCCTGTCTGACAGCTTTGAAGAGAGTAGTGGTTCTCCCAGTATGCAGCTGGAGATCTCAGAACGGGCAAACTGACTCCTCAAGTGGGTCCCTGACCCCCCAGCAGCCTAACTGGGAGGCATCCCCCAGCAGGGGCAGACTGACACCTCACACGGCCAGGTAGTCTCCTGAGACAAAACTTCCAGAGGAACGATCAGGCAGCAGCATTTGTGGGTCACCAAAATCCGCTGTTCTACAGCCACCGCTGTACTACAGCCACCACTGCTGACAACCAGGCAAACAGGGTCTGGAGTGGACCTCCAGCAAACTCCAACAGACCTGCAGCTGAGGGTCCTGTCTGTTAGAAGGAAAACTAACAAAAAGAAAGGACATCCACACCAAAAACCCATCTGTATGTCACAATCATCAAAGACCAAAAGTAGATAAAACCACAAAGATGGGGAAAAAACACAGCAGAAAAACTGGAAACTCTAAAAGCAGAGCGCCTCTCCTCCTCCAAAGGAACGCAGCTCCACACCAACAACGGAACAAAGCTGGACGGAGAATGACTTTGACGAGGTGAGAGAAGAAGGCTTCAGACGATCAAACTACTCCGAGCTACAGGAGGAAATTCAAACCAATGGCAAAGAAGTTAGAAACTTTGAAAAAAAATAGACGAATGGATAACCAGAATAACCAATGCAGAAAAGTCCTTAAAGGAGCTGATGGAGCTGAAAGCCAAGTCTCGAGAACTACGTGAAGAATACAGAAGCCTCAGGAGCCAATGTGATCAACTGGAAGAAAGGGTATCAGTGATGGAAGACAAAATGAATGAAATGACGCGAGAAGGGAAGTTTAGAGAAAAAAGAATAAAAAGAAATGAACAAAGCCTCCAACAAATATGGGACTATGTGAAAAGACCAAATCTATGTCTGATTGGTGTACCTGAAAATGACAGGGAGAATGGAACCAAGTTGGAAAACACTCTGCAGGATATTATCCAGGAGAACTTCCCCAATCTAGCAAGGCAGGCCAACATTCAGATTCAGGAAATACAGAGAACGCCACAAAGATACTCCTCGAGAAGAGCAACTCCAAGACACATAATTGTCAGATTCTCCAAAGCTGAAATGAAGGAAAAAATGTTAAGGGCAGCCAGAGAGAAAGGTCGGGTTACCCACAAAGGGAAGCCCATCAGGCTAACAGCTGATCTCTCGGCAGAAACTCTACAAGCCAGAAGAGAGTGGGGGCCGATATTCAACATTCTTAAAGAAAAGAATTTTCAACACACAATTTCATATCCAGCCAAACTAAGATAAAATTTTCAAACAAAAATTGAGAGATTTTGTCACCACCAGCCTGCCTATAAAAACTCCTGAAGAAACTAACATGAAAGGAACATCCAATTAAAAGACACAGACTGGCAAATTGGATAAAGACTCAAGACCCATCAGTATGCTGTATTCAGGAAACCCATCTCACATGAAGAGACACACATAGGCTCAAAATAAAGGGATGGAGGAAGATCTACCAAGCAAATGGAAAACAAAAAAAAAAGCAGGGATTGCGATCCTACTCTCCGATAAAACAGACTTTAAACCAACAAAGATAAAAAGAGACAAAGAAGGCCATTACATAATGGGAAAGGGATCAATTCAACAAGAAGAGCTAACTATCCTAAATATATATGCACCCAATAAAGGAGCATGCAGATTCATAAAGCAAGTCCTGAGTGACCTATAAAGAGACTTAGACTCCCACACAATAATAATGGGAGACTTTAACACCTCACTGTCAACATTAGACAGATCAACGAGACAGAAAGTTAACAAGGATATCCAGGAATTGAACTCAGCTCTGCACCAAGTGGACCTAATAGACATCTACAGAACTCTCCACCCCAAATCAACAGAATATACATTCTTCTCAGCACCACACCACACCTATTCCAAAATTGTCCGTATAGATGGAAGTAAAGCACTCCTCAGCAAATGTAAAAGAACAGAAATTATAACAAACCGTCTCTCAGACCACAATGCAATCAAACTAGAACTCAGAATTAAGAAACTCACTCAAAACCACTCAACTACATGGAAACTGAACAACCTGCTCCTGAATGACTACTGGGTACATAATGAAATGAAGGCAGAAATAAAGATGTTCTTTGAAACCAATGAGAACAAAGACACAACATACCAGAATCTCTGGGACACATTCAAAGCAGTGTGTAGAGGGAAATTTATAGCACTAAATGCCCACAAGAGAAAGCAGGAAAGATCCAAAATTGACACCCTAACATCACAATAAAAAGAACTAGAAAAGCGAGCGCAAACACATTCAAAAGCTAGCAGAAGGCAAGAAATAACTAAAATCAGAGCAGAACTGAAGGAAATAGAGACAAAAAACCCTTCAAAAAATTAATGAATCCAGGAGCTGGTATTTTGAAAAGATCAACAAAATCGATAGACCGCTAGCAAGACTAATAAGAAAAGAGAGAAGAATCAAATAGATGCAATAAAAAATGATAAAGGGGATAACACCACTGATCCCACAGAAATACAATCTGCCATCAGAGAATACTACAAACACCTCTACGCAAATAAACTAGAAAATCTAGAAGAAATGGATAAATTCCTCGATACATACATCCTCCCAAGACTAAACCAGGAAGAAGTCAAATCTGAATAGACCAATAACAGGCTCTGAAATTGTGGCAATAATCAATAGCTTACCAACCAAAAAAAGTCCAGGACCAGATGGATTCACAGCCAAGTTCTACCAGAGGTACAAGGAGGAACTGGTACCATTCCTTCTGAAACTATTCCAATCAATAGAAAAAGAGGGAGTCCTCCCTAACTCATTTTATGAGGCCAGCATCATCCTGATACCAAAGCCTGGCAGAGACACAACCAAACAAGAGAATTTTAGAACAATATCCTTGATGAACATTGATGCAAAAATCCTCAGTAAAATACTGGTAAACCGAATCCAGCAGCACGTCAAAAAGCTTATCCACCATGATCAAGTGGGCTTCATCCCTGGGATGCAAGGCTGGTTCAACATACGCAAATCAATAAACCTAATCTGGCATATAAACAGAACCAATGACAAAAACCACATGATTATCTCAATAGATGCAGAAAAGGCCTTTGACAAAATTCAACAACCTTTCATGCTAAAAACTCTCAATAAATTAGGTATTGTTGGGACATATCTCAAAATAATAAGAGCTATCTATGACAAACCCACAGCCAGTATCATACTGAATGGGCAAAAACTGGAAGCATTCCCTTTGAAAACTGGCACAACACAGGGATGCCCTCTCTCACCACTCCTATTCAACATAGTGTTGGAAGTTCTGGCCAGGGCAATCAGGCAGGGGAAATAAATAAAGGGTATTCAATTAGGAAAAGAGGAAGTCAAATTGTCCCTGTTTGCAGATGACATGATTGTATATCTAGAATATCCCATCATCTCAGCCCAAAATCTCCTTAAGCTGATAAGCAACTTCAGCAAAGTTTCAGGATACAAAATCAATCTACAAAAATCACAAGAATTCTTATACACCAATAACAGACAGAGAGCCAAATCATGAGTGAACCCCCATTCACAATTGCTTCAAAGAGAATAAAATACCTAGGAATCCAACTTACAAGGGACATGAAGGACCTCTTCAAGGAGAACTACAAACCACTGCTCAATGAAATAAAAGAGGATACAAACAAATGGAAGAACATTCCATGCTCATGGGTAGGAAGAGTCAGTATCGTGAAAATGGCCATACTGCCCAAGGTAATTTATAGATTCAATGCCATCCCCATCAAGCTACCAATGACTTTCTTCAGAGAATTGGAAAAAACTACTTTAAAGTTCATATGGAACCAAAAAAGAGCCCGCATCGCCAAGTCAATCCTAAGCCAAAAGAACAAAGCTGGAGGCATCATGCTACCTGACTTCAAGCTATACTACAAGGCTACAGTAACCAAAACAGCATGGTACTGGTACCAAGATATAGACCAATGGAACAGAACAGAGCCCTCAGAAATAATGCCACATATCTACAACCATCTGATCTTTGACAAACCTGACAAAAACAAGAAATGGGGAAAGGATTCCCTATTTAATAAATGGTGCTGGCAAAACTGGCTAGCCATATGT